>NW_024412396.1:19923940-20047517 GCF_014898765.1 Herpailurus yagouaroundi | reverse complement strand
TTAGAGACATATGCTATATGTCTCTAACTCTTCCTTCAGTGATGCTGTTTCCATAGTTTGAAAGAAGCCATAGAGGGAGTGTTGGCATCCCAAGAGCTGACAAACACTGCAAATCCCCTCTCCTCACGCCGGCAAATCAGTTGTTAAACATTTACCATCACACAGCTGCTCCTAATTCTCTAATTGTGCCTTTCAATTTTCTTTTAATTTTTCCTTCTCTTCTATCAGACGTCTCAGTGTACCCCTAAGACTTTGCTTTTTGCCCTCCCTAACTCTGCTTTCATGTTAGAGCTTCGATCTTACTCCATAATAGACAGATATAAAGATAATCAACTCTCTCCGGCAAAATTCCCAGCAATTTCTAGTAGCTTAGAAAATGCTTATGTCCTGGGACAGGAGAACCTGATGCTTCACAGCATCCACTTTAATGTTACTGAGATATGCTAAGTTTATTACCATATCAGAGCCTTGACATGTGCTTTTCTTTCTTTGGGAACGTTTTCCTCTAGATCTCTATGTGGCTACTTCCTTTCCATCTTTCAAGTCTTATCTCAAATACCCCTAATAAAAGATGTTCTGCCTTTCTTGCCCTTCCCAGCTAAATTAGCACCAGCTCCTCTTCATCCTATTTTTACTTCTTTTCATTTTTTATTTATACTTTTGTACGTGTTAAATTATAAAAAGCGTTGGGATGTTTATTGTCTGGTGTGTTTGTTCCTGTAGAACATAAAAGCTTTAAGGATAAGGCCTGTATCTTGTTTACTACCTCTCCAGTGCCTAGTTGAATCCCTGGAAAATGTCAAGAATTTAAAGCAATGAATTGTGTAATTAATATAATATAGTATTATAGAAGCATTCGCCTAATAATTCTATTGCTTCACACTATAGGCAACCCATTGTTTTTAGAAAAGATTATTAAGTGACTATCACTGAACCATGAACCAAAGTATCATCAATAAAATTCTTAATATTTTTAATAGTAGTGTCACTGCTTTAGATTTTCAATACTTACAGGCAAACCCAACAATTATGCTTACACAGAGTTTTTGTACTATAATTTTACAGAAAGGGAAAAAAAGCTCTTAGTAAAGAAATTCTCTATCTCTAAAGATTATCTCTGCCATTCCCTTTGATTTTCTGATGAAATTAATGTGCTTAGGCAATTGAACTGGATTCCTGAGACAAACCACAATAATTCATCTGGTCAAATTAGAAAACAATTTCTCACAATTTCATAGTTTTCCTTTGCCAGTTAGCTGTACATGTCACATGAGGTAATGGGAATTGTTCCATAGTATTGAAGATTACTTTAATCACATAATTGTTATAGATTTGCACTAACAGAAATACAGTTAATGTTTGAATAGTCGGATATGTTCTAACTGCTATAATTGCCTTGAAACTAGCATAGCTTGAAATGGCTATCAGCCAGTCAAATTGTTTCATTTGTTTTTGCTATGCTCCATTTGGTATCCTACTACAAGGTTACATATTGTCAACTTGTAAATATGCCATTTACCTGTTGAAGGAAAGAAATGACCTTTTACAAGGTTTTCTCGAGGGAAAGAGAAAATTAGGGCACGGCAAATCAATAACCATGTACCCTCTGCAATAGAACAACAATTATGGGACTATTTTGACTATATTATTTTTTCATTGCAGCAGGGAAACTTTTATTGGCTACAAACACAATGTGAATACTTTGACATGCCATATTGACAAAATTATGAAATGTCTTAATAGGTATTTTTAAAGATAGAGTTGAAAAACAAAAGTTAGAATGAAGAAGAGATTTATACTTGTGTAGAACTCTTATGCAGTCTATTCAGTTCAGGGTGGTGCTGTTGATAACACACTGGATTTTGCTTTAAGATTTTTTGAGTTATTGTGAATGGCATGCTCTTCACCATGTATATTATCATGCTTTTTGGGTACCGTGAACAAGAGAAAGCTCACTACCAATCTTTAATTCTATAGACCAGAAATAATCTTAATATGGACACATTTTACAGCAAAGGGAACATAGCCAATACTACTGTAATAGCATTGTATACTGACATTTGGTAGCGACACTTGTGGTGACCTTAACATGACATATAGAGACATTGAATCAGTATGCTGTACACCTGAAATGAACGTAACACTATATGCCAGCTATATTCAGCAATATACATATATATACATATATATATACACACACATACATACATACATATGAACACATTTTATAACACATTCAAGTAATAAACTGCAAGAGTAATTATTGAAAATAAAAAGGCATAATGAGTAAAATCTCATATTTTGAGCTCAAAGCTTTATTCTAAGGTTGCAGTGTAAATAATCTTTTTGTAAAATTATTTAAGTCAATAACACTACATGTTTTAATATTTAAAAAATTCTAGCCTCATTTAAAATATAAGAATATATGGGGCGCCTGGG
The DNA here is from genome assembly GCF_014898765.1 of Herpailurus yagouaroundi. Lineage (NCBI taxonomy): Eukaryota > Metazoa > Chordata > Mammalia > Carnivora > Felidae > Herpailurus > Herpailurus yagouaroundi. Next base: position 20,045,078 of record NW_024412396.1, on the reverse strand, counting down.
TGGCTCAGTTGGTTAAGCATCTGACTTTGGCTCAGGTTATGATCTCACCATTTGTGACTTCGAGCCCCACATCGGACTCTGTGCTGACAGCTCAGAGCTTGGAGCCTGCTTCAGATTCTGTATTTCGCTCTCTCTCTCTGCCCGTCTCCCACTCTCATTCGGTCTCTCTCTCCAAAATAAATAAACATTTAAAAATAATAAAAAATAAAATATAAGAATATAAATATGTACATACAGCTAATCAAAAAGTTTCAACTTTAGAGAGAGTCAATCTTTGTATTTCAGTGAGAATTAATTCTGTGTTTTATCTGGAAACAAATTCTGCTTATAAATTTTTTATTTGAACTTGTGAAAGATTATATTCTCCCATAGCCTGAAGAATTCACACCAACATCTGGAGATGTGAAAACAAGTTGCAGTAAGGACTGAATTTTTGAAAATACCACCATATTTCTTTGGCAAATACTATTTCTGCCACTCTTTCATGTTCCACCAAAACGAGGCTTTTTAAAAGAAATACAATGATATCCAGTCCTCTCTCTGACTTTTCAGTTCATCTGATAGACGGACATAAGTTTTAACTCTTTGAGCATTAGGAGATGACTGTGTGTATCTATTGTTTTCTCTCCATGATACTTTAATGCCTATTCCTTGAATATATAAGCCACTGATTTTTGTGTCATTATATAAAGGATATTTCCTTAAGTTTTTCTGTGGTTCTCTTATGTTGGAAATAATCAAAGGTAAAATGAATATTAACTTTTTTTTAAGTTTATTTGGAGAGAGAGAGAGAGAGAGCGAACGCACAAGTGGGGGAGTAACAAAGGGAGGGGGGAAAGAGAGAGAATCCCAAGCAGGCTCTACACTGTCAGTGCAGAGCCCAAGGCAGGGCTCACAAACCACAAGATCATGACCGGTGCTGAAATCAAGAGTTGGATGCTTAACCAACTGAGCCACCCAGGCGCCCAGACAAATATCAACTTTTAACTCTGAAAATATTGTTTCTATTTTCCTAATCCTGAAAAATAGAAGCGGAGTCCACATTTGTATGTTCTAAAGGTAAGTCAATCCACAACGCAATTGAGGTACATCAGTAATGGTCAACTCATTCTGACTAGAGCAATTATTTTACTTCTCGTGCCAAATATTATCTCCCTAATTGATATAAAATAGCTAAGTCCATGTAAAGTTGATCTCAGTTTATACCACCCACATAAACACTAACAATTCCTCTTTTAATGTCTTAGTCTTCCAGGAGACAGTTCACTGGAGAGCTACTTTGAAATATTAGAAATTACATAAGTGAATGTAGGACCCTTTCTTTGCAACTATTGTATTTTATTCCTTTTATAACCTATACACATTCCTTCTTCCTCTCCTTCTCACAAATACACATTGCAGATTTTAACATACTTAACATATCTACTGAACAAAAAAAATGTATCTAAAAGATATATTAATGTTTTGACATATATGTATATATTTAATTATATATAAACTATATATAATTTAATATATATATTAATTATATATAAATATATATAATATAATATATAAATATATAAATATATAAATATATAAATATATATAAATATAATATATATATTATATATAATATATATTATATATAAATTATATAATATATAATATTATATATAATATAATATAAATATATATAATATATATAATATATAATATATAATATATATTTAATATATATAATATATAGTTTAATTATATATAAACTATATATAAACTATATATAATTAAATATATATAATATATTTAATATATACATATATATATCAGAATCAAGTGTATGTTTCTTTTTATTTTTTCCTTCCATTTTTCTCCCCTCCCCTGCCCCCCATTGCTTGGTTCATTCTCTCTCTCCACTCCCAACTGTGCTCACATGAGTCAGTTTCCAAAACACTCAATCTTTGTTAACAAATTAGTATGCATTCTTCACTGTTTTTTTTTTTCTTCCTGAACTCATATTACTCTATTCACAGGGGGGGTTTCAGAAGCTGTTTTTTGTACACAAAATAAGATCAGTATTTTAATATCCACATTTCTCACACAATAACACCATATAGAAAAATTTCCAAGTTATTTGAAAATATTCTATTTCACTTTAATAACATCATAATATGTTGTAAGGTACATACTACATGTAGCCCTTTCATGGGTATGTATTTTATTTCAATTTTTTTCTTGGCAATATTTAACAAATATTACTGCAGATATGTCTTTACACCATGGTGCCATTATTTTTAATCTAGAGGTTCCAAGAGTTGGAATAGACCAGTTCACACACTGTCTATATTTTTATTATCAAATTTAATTTCTAACAGACATTACTTAATTTCAGAATAACTGTGTCTGCCATATATGAGAATACTTTCTAAGTCATGTCTCTGGGAGAAATAAACAATTTTTGTTTCATTATTCCCAGTCCAATATATTGAAAGAGCTACAGTTTAACATAATTTACTTATCTCTTGCTACTAATGAATTTCCACATCTTTCCACAAGATTGTTGTATTACACCTTTTGCTGCCATTAACATCATAAATCTACATTTTGCCATGTCTATGACTTCTCTGGTGAGTGTTTTATGGTATATTTAGCCATACATAAGTGATTTTATGAATAAAGATCTAGATGGAGTTATAAATATATAACACACATTTTTAAGGCATGATTTTATTCCACCTAAGTTTTTGGTGTGACTTGTTATAAAGTGCTAATGATCCTTTGTAAATAAATTGAGGAACTTAATTCCATAAGAGCTCATCAGTATTAAATGACTAATTAAGAGGTAATGGTAAAATAGCTTTTAAGAAGGAGAATTATTGGGAGCACCTCGGTGGCTCAGTCGGTTAAGCGTCCAACTTCAGCTCGGGTCATGATCTCATGCTTTGTGAGTTTGAGCCTCACATCGGGCTCTGTGCTGACAGCTCAGAGCCTGGAGCCTGCTTTGGATTCTATGCCTCCCTCTCTCTCTCTGTCACTCACCCACTGACACTCTGTCTCTATCTCAAAAATAAACATTAAAAAAATTAAAAAAGAAAGACAATTATTGGTATTTTACCTTGTTTAAAAAAATACATAAAATTAGCTTAAGATGCTAAAATATAGCAAAATTAATAATTATCTGTGCAGAACCAAACAACTTTAATTTAGATTCTCACCTTCAAGGTCATCACAAGAAATGAACCGATGACCAAAATTCCCAATATTCTATTATTCAATTATATTGACCAAATAAGTGAATAAAACTCCCACTAAAATTCTCTGTTCACAAGGTTTTCAGCACTGTGAATAAGAATTCCCCAAATTCTGTAACAAATATCATTGTGCTTGAAACCTCATTTAATTAATGATTAATTATTTAGATGAATTTTTATATTTGTATATGCTTTACTAAAGCAGGTGGTAGCCAAATGTAAAACAAATCCCCAGGGAAACTCTAAGCATCTATATTTACAATTTATTTTTCTATCAGATGTGAGTAAAAAGTACTTTAATACTTCTGAAACACATTTTAAATGACAAAATTGGAAAACAGTGAGGTTGATTTTTCATGAAATTAAAATACTTGTCAATACCAGGAATAAGTATGGGGCTAATAACCCAATCTAATTATGAAAGCTGGTAATTAAAGACTTAGTTTAATTATGATTGATTATTATTAAGAATTTCTCAAAAAAAAAAAAAAAAGAATTTCTCTCTTCAAATAATTTAGATTCTGTTAATACCAGGGCTTGTCATAAACATTTCTTTATATTACAACCAACTATAATCAATTCCACTCCTGCCTCTGCAGGTATCTTAAAAATGATTTTGTCACAATCATTCTCTATGCCGTAACCAAAAAATTACTAAGAATAATGAGAGGGAATTACATTTTCATGCATCAACAATACTCTACAGTGATATTGTAAATAAATTTTTGTGGTTATAGGACATAAATAGGTTAACATAGCAAAAAATAATTCATATTTATGCTCAGACATATTTATGTACTGTATATACATATATTATCTATACATATATATTAAATTTAAATATATTGAAAATTCTATTTCACATGTGGGAGAGAAAGTTGTTGAACAACTTGTCCATTTTCAGGCTATTAATTATACTTCCTTGAACCTACTTCCCTTTATCTTTCAACTATGATTCAATATGATTTGAACTAGGACTGTTTATTTGAAGGATAGAAAAAGTCAAATGATAATGGAAAGAAAGAAAGGGAGGAGTGGGAAGGGAGGGTATAATGTTGGCTCTTAACAACACTAAATCCCTGGGAATAAGTTTCCTTTAAGTGCATCTCAATCAAAACGGACATATATTGGTACCAAAAGATTCTGCTCTTAAAAAAATGAATAAACAAACAAACAAAAGAATCAGAACTATAAATACAGAAAACAAACTGATGGTTGTCATAGGGAAGGGAGTAGGGGAATGAGCACAAGAGGTGAAGGAGAAAAGAAGATACAGGCCTTCAGTTACAGAAAGAGTAAGTCATGGAAAAAAAAGCAGAGCATAAGGAATACGGTCAACGATATTGTAATAGTGAAGTAATGGGGCAGATGGTAGCTATACTTGTGGTGAACACAGCGTAACGTATAAACTTATCAACTCACTAAGTTGTACTCCTGAAACTATCGTAACATTGTGTATCAACTTCACACACACACACACACACACACGGGCACGCGCGCAAGCACGCATGCACGCAAAAATTTAAAAGGTGAAAAAAATACATACTTTGGTATCTGTTACCTAGACTAGAATAATTCCTGGTACATAGTAGGTACATTTATTTCTTATTTTTCCCTAGGTACATCATACTCCTAATCACAACTAAGCAGCATCACTTTTTTTTTTAACATATGAAATTTATTGTCAAATTAGTTTCCATACAACACCCAGTGCTCATCCCAAAAGATGCCCTCTTCAATGCCCATCACCCACCCTCCCTTTTAAACACATTGTCACAAATCCCAACATTTGTGGGATTCATTTGACAAGTTAAGCAACAAAAGCAATGGATAATCTGAGAATTCAAACCAATTTCCAAAATTCATACAGCAACAAGTTAGTGGAGTTCAGACCTGCATGATTTTCTCATAGCAAACATACTAGAATTACTGATGTATACTGCTTATTATATTAAGAGAAGATATAGAAATTCTAATGTCTGTATAAAGAAAATGATTGGCCCTACAATAAGAAATGTGGCTTTTAAAAACAGAGGTATAAAAAGCTCCAAAACTAATTAAGCCAGTTTTCATTTACCAGTTGATAAAATGAGTATAAGGTTTTACCTTTAAATTAAAATATTGCTGGAAGAGAAAACACAATCATCATTACACCTTCAGTCCTGAAAGTAAAAGAACAGCATATGGGTGATATATGGAAATAAGAAAGATGGTTTGATAACTGTCAATAAAAAAAATAAAGGGATATGGATTATAAATGTCAAAGTGTCCATATTTAGCTAATGGGCTCAACATTCTAATAAAAAAGACAGAAGATGATAGAATGGATAAAAAAGCAAGACCCAACTATATGGTGCCTACAAAAGACTCATTTAAGACCTAAAACCACATGCAGCTTGAAAGTGAAGGGATGGAGAAGCATTTATCATGCATATGACTGTGAAAAGAAAGCAGGGATAGCAATACTGGTATTGAACAAAGTAGACATTAAAACAAAGACTGTAACAAGAGACAAAGAATGCCATTATACAATTATAAAGGGAACAGTTCTACAAGAAGATATAACAATTGTACATATTTATGCACCCCACAGGAAAGCACCCAAATACACAAAGCAAAGAGTAACAAACATAAAGGAAGTAACTGATAGTAATACAATAATAGTAGGGGCCTTCAATCTCCCATTAACATGGATGGATATATTATCCAAACAAAAAGACAACAAGGAAACAGTGGTTTTCAATGACAGACACAATGGACCAGATGGATCTAACAGATACATTCAAATTATTCCATTCTAAAACATCAGAATATACATTATTTTCAAGTGTACATGGAACACTCTCTGGAACTGATCACATTTGGGGCCACAAAACAAGTCTCAACAAATTCAGAAAGATAGAAGTCATACCATGCATCTTTTCTGACCACAGTGCTATCAAACTAGAAATCAACGCTCCCCAAATCTGGAAAGAACACAAACACACAGTAGGGCAAATAATCTGCTATTAAACAATGAATGTGTCATCCAAGAAATCAAAAAGAAAATCAAAATATAAATGGAGACAAATTAGAATGAAAACACATTCGTCCAAAATCTTTAAGATGCAGTAAAAATGGTTTTAAGAGAGAATACAGGGACGCCTGGGTGGCACAGTCGGTTAAGCATCCAACTTCAGCCAGGTCACGATCTCGCGGTCCGTGAGTTCGAGCCCCGCGTCAGGCTCTGGGCTGATGGCTCGGAGCCTGCAGCCTGTTTCCGATTCTGTGTCTCCCTCTCTCTCTGCCCCTCCCCCGTTCATGCTCTGTCTCTCTCTGTCCCAAAAATAAATAAAAAAACGTTGAAAAAAAAATTTAAAAAAAAGAGAGAATACAGACCTAAGTTGATTATCAAGAAAAATCTCAAAAAAACAACTTAACTTTACACTTAAGGGAGTTAGAAAAAGAACAAATGAAAGCCAAAACCAGTAGAAGGAAGGGAATAATAAAGATTAGAGCACAAATAAATGAAATAGGTACTAAAAAATAGAACAGACTAATGAAACCGGAGCGGTTCCTCGAAAAGATCAATAATATTGATAAAACTTTAGCCAGACTTACAAAAATTAAAATGAGGACTCAAGCAAAATCAGAAATCAAAGAGAAGTAACAACTAACACCACAGAAATACAAAATATTATGACAGAATATTATGAAAAATTATACACCAACCAATTGGACAACCTAGAAAAAAATGGATACATTGCTAGAAACATATAACGTCCTGAAACTGAAGCAAGAAGAAACAGAAAACTTGAACAGACCAATTACCAAATGAAACTGATTCAGTAATCAAAAAGCTCCTATGAAACGAAAGTCCAGAACCAGAGCCTTCATAGGTGAATTCTACCAAACACATAAAGAAGAGCTAATACTCAGTATTCTCAAACTATTCCAAGAAACAGAAGAGAAAGGAAGGCTCAACTCAACACCCCAAAAAACAATAAATCCAATTACAAATGGGCAGATGACACGAACAAGTATTTCTCCAAAGAAGACATCTAGATGGCCAACAGACACATAAAAAGGTGCTCAATATTACTCATCATTAGGAAAATGCAAATCAAGTCCACAATGAGATATCACCTCACATCTGTCAGAATAGCTAAAATCAAAACACAAGATACTACAAGTGTTGGCCAGGATGAGGAGGATAAAAAGCACCATGCACAGTTGGTGGGAATGCAAACTGGTGCAGCCACTGTGGAAAACAGTATGGACGATCCTCAAAAAATTACAAATGCAATCACCTTATGATTCAGTAATTCCACTTCTGGGTATTTACTCAAATAATATGAAAACACTAATTTGAAAAGATATATGCACCCTTATTCTTATTGCAGCATTATTTACAATAGCCAAGAGATGGAAGCAGCCCAAGTGTTCATCCATAGATCAATGGATTTAAAAAAGAGGTGATCTATATCACAACGGCATATTATTTGGCCATAAAAAAGAATGAAATCTTGACATTTGCAACAACATAGATGATCTACAGAGTATAATGCTAAGTGAAATAAGTCAATCAGAAAAAGACAAATACCATGGGATTTCACTCACATGTGGAATGCAAGAAACAAAATAAATAAAGAATTAAAAGAGAGACAAACCAAAAAACAGACTGAAATGCAGAGAACAAACTAATTGTTACCAGAAGGGAGGTGAGTGAGGGGATGGGTTAATAGGTAATTAAGTGTATACTTATCTTGATGAGCAATTATTAATATACAGAATTGTTGAATATTGTACATATGAAACTAATATAGCATTGTATGTTAACTATAACTGGATTTTAAAAGAAATTTAAAAGTGGAAAAAAAACTGTCAAAAAACCCTCCACAAAGTGTCCATATTCAAATTCTAATACTATCACTTGTAGATTTTGTAATTTTGAAGTGTAGATACAGCTTATGAGTATCCTATTTCTAAGTTGAGAAATAAAAGTGACATCAAGAAGTTTTCAGGGGATTAAAAGAGGTTATGTGAGCACAGACCCTGTTATGAAGGCATTTACCAAGAGCCGACCTTCAATCCAACTATCCATTTATCCCAGTTTCTCCATAGGATAGTAATACTTTCGTACTTATCAAGTTCCCTTTGGAAGCTGTACTCAAATGGTGGCAGTTACCCATAGTAATTAAGCTATAAATTAAAAACATAAAACTTCTGGATGAAAGCTGTAAAACAGTCCTATTCTAACATTGTAACATTGATTTTTCCAAAGCTACTTATTACTTGGCATAAGGGAAACACCATACCTATAAATAAAGATTATATATATTTTCTCTTTTTTTTCTTGTTGATAGCCAAAGACATTTTGATATATAAAATGCCTGGATTATTTTCATAGGTATTGTTTTCATTTACTCAGTATTGAAAAAGAATAATATATCTCTATTGCCAAATTCATTAATATTTCATAGAACAAAGTCTAAAGAAAAGAAGATTATACTGATTTTATGAAAGGTAAATGATAGCACATCTATTTCTATTATGTACAAAAAACACAAGGTGAAGTTTGATAATTCCCTTAAGATACTTTCCTGGTTTTGAATATGACAATGCACACAAAATAATTTTAAAAAATAAAAATAATTTTGGATTTGGGGCGCCTGGGTGCTGTAGTTGGTTAAGCATCGGACTCTTGATCTCTGCTCAGGTCATGATCTCGTGGTTTGTGAGTTCAAGGCCCACACTGCTACTGGTGCTGATTCTACCTGGGATTCTGTCTCTCGTTCTCTCTGCCTCTTCTCCTCTTGTGCGTGCACACATGCATGCTCACCCTCTCTCTCTCAAAATAAAATAATTTGGGTTTTATTTGGCAGTGGCAAAAATATTACAGTACCAGAAACAGAAAATAAGTAAACTCAGATCTAAGGATACTTAAGTCCATTTGAGAGCAAAACTACAGGATTTCACTTACATGTGGAATTTAAGAAACAAAACAGGTGAACATAGGTGGCATAAAGAGAGAGAGAGAGAGATGCAAAACATAAAACAAACTCTTAACTATAGGGAACAAACTGAGGGTTGCTGGAGGGGAGGTGGGGGGGGAATGGACTAAATGGGTGATGGAAATTAGGAGACACTTGTGATGAGCCCTGGGTGTTATATTTAAGTGATGAGCTACTATATTCTACTCCTGAAACTACTATTACACGTATGCTAACTAGAATTTAAATACAAACTTGAAACAAAAATGAAAACAAAAATAAAAAGAAAGCTAAAAGGTCACCAACAAACACAATGTTTTGAGCTTTAAATATCATACCAATTTATATTTCTTTCACTGTATTTTATTAGAATGCTGGTAAGTTACAGGCAATCATGAACTTTAAGCTGTAATAATAATCTCAAACAACTTAGAGAAACGATTGTGAGGAAGTATTTCTTAAAAAACCTATATCCCTCTACTTAATAAACTTAACGAAGATGTAGGTAAAAGTAGATTTTTACCCAGATGCCAAAGCTGAAATCATTTTCCAAAAAAGACAAAATAATTACAGTGCTTAAAACTAATGACTATCCAATAAAACGAATTGTTGGTGTAAGTAGAATATCTCTTACTCTACAATATATTTTGCCAATTTTAAGTTGAAGATATTAAGAAACAAACTTACTTGAAAATATTCCCTATGTTTGCTGAAAAAGATGAGGCATAAAATTGTACAGAAACATCAAAACTGAGATGAGAAGGAACTTGGGTACGCCAGTGGCATGCTTATGAATGGAAAGAGCAAAAAGCTATTGAAGTGTTTAAGGACATGGGGATAAAATGAGATCTAACAGGGAAGGGCAAAGAACTGTACTGAAAGATGTTCCCAGCTGAAAAACATCATTTCCAAGTGAGTTTTATTTTCCTCAAATCAATACATGAGATTGGAGAAAACATCCCATAATAAAAAAAAAATTTTTTTAAGTTTCCCCTCGTTAACAAGTCTGGCTAAGGAATGTTGATGAGCAGTTGAGGGCTATTTGTTATCCTGGTGATGAAAAATGTGGGAAAAAATGATTCACTGTTTGTGGAAGTAAATGGAACAAATATACCAATCTAAATATTGTTCTTAAAATATGTCGTTAATATTGTAACATATGCAACTTTGAATATAGACTAAGAATCATGTTATACTGAATACCCTATTATTTTTAACTATAAAAATGTAAACTCTTTGGGACGTTCTCACCTTATTTTTTTTAATGTTTTATTTATTTTTGAGAGAGAGAGCAAGTCAGGGAGGGACAAAGAGAGAGAGGAATAAAAGATCTGAAGCAGGCTCTACGCTGACAGCAGCAGGCCTGATGTAGGGCTCAAACTCACAAAGTGTGAGATCATGACCTGAGCTGATGTCAGAGGCTCAAGTGATTGAGTCACCCCGTGGCCCTGTTCTACCCTTTTTTTAAGAAATATATCCATTACTGTAATGTAGTAAAGTTTTTCAGTTTGGTTTTCAGTTTGAATCAAGAAATGTTATGGAGCACTAAGGTATAAAATGAGTATTGCTGATTACGTTGGTCTTTTTGCTATTCATTGAACAAATATTGAGCACCCTAACATTGCTTAGGATATTAGAACATTGTTAGGATATTGCTATCCTAACACTACTGAGAATGCAGCACTGGAAAAAAAAAAGACACATGATAGCTTGCTCTCATAAAATATACCATCCGGTAAGAAAAACATAATCGGAGCTAATGGTTGTCCACACTTATTACCACATATGTCTATGTGCCAGAGTTTAAGGGTCAATCCCTGTGAAGCACCTCTCCCTCCCCTTGAAACACTGATATAGGATTAATCATGTCCAATTTTAAACTTCAATGCTGCTTGAAAATATTTGACATAGATTTATAGCACTTACAATTCTGTAACATATTCATTTACACATTTCTCTTTTAACTGATCTCATCATTTACAGCAGTTCCCATATTTTAATGACCTTTGATTTCCAATGTAGTATAATCTGAAATGTAACAGTTATCAAAATGCACCTGTTATTTAGGCCTGAGTAAAGCTGGCATATAGGAGTACACTAAGTTGTTTTTTTTTTTTAAGGACAATATATCAGTTTATATATATCAGAGGTGAAAACAAAATTGTTCTTCCTAAGAAACGTAATATATTCAAATTTCGGTAAACAGATTTTTAGATGTAGAGAACCAGGATTCAGAGAGATATAATGCCTGGTCTAAGTAATAAGTTTATAAACAAGACACCCTGACTCAAATTATGTGTTTTGCAAATAATTAAGGGGAAAAAAACCCAAAATTGGAAATAGGCCAAAGGGACCGTGGATTGTTCTTTCAGTTTCTGCTGGATGTTATCCAGCAGGACCAAATGAGGATTATCTCATTCTCTAGGAGTGTGTATCTTTTGTTTGATTTTCATTCACTGGTATTTACTTGTAGCAAAGCAACTGATTCATGCCCATAATAATGTAAATGACTCTTGTCTAGTGGAATGATACCCATAAAGGTTATGATGTATAACACTATAAGACATTAACTGTAAGTTTCTTTATTTAAAAATATTTGTGGGGGCACCTTGTGGCTCAGTGGGTTAAGCACGCAACTTTGGCTCAGGTCACAATCTTACGGTTTATAGGTTGGAGCCCCGCATTGAGGGTCTATGCTGTCAGCTCAGAGCCTGGAGCCTGCTTAGAATTCTGTGTCTCCCTCTCTCTCTGTCCCTCCCCTGCTCACACTTTCTGTCTCTCCAAAAATAAATAAACATTAAAAATAAAATATGTATATATATATATATATATATATATATATATATATATATTTGTGTGTCGTTTTTTCACTTGCATACACATGGTTAACATCATTTTCAGTTGAACCTAGTGGTTCAACTTCTTTATACATTATGTTGTGCTCCCCACGAGTGCAGCTACCCTCTGTCACCGTACAATGCTATTCCAATATCACTGACTATATTCTCTATGTTGTGCCATTTTAATGTAGTTGTATGTATCTCAGCTCTTCATTAATATCTGAACCAGCTTTACCATATACTAGTTTACTCAGCGAGTTAGTTAATAAATAGTTGACACATGTTTTATCAGAGTCATGCTTCTAACTTTTGGAGATTTATACTTTAACATCACATTCATCTGTCCAGGAACTGCTCCTTCACCACCCAATCATGAGAATGGAATATGGGGGTGGCTACTTTCCTAGTATCCTTCATCACTGGCCATAAATTTGACATGTTCCAGGACATTATAGTTATACTACCACATTTCATTACTAATAGTGCCTTATTAGTGTCTAAATATTATTGAATATTGTCTAATAGTATTTTAATATGTTAAATTAAGACATATCTTTATCCTTCCCAAGATACGGTTTTTTTGTTTGTTTTGGTGTGTTTTTTTTTGTTTGTTTTTTTTTTTTTTTTTTTTTAATGTTAGGAGGTGAAGGAAAAGGCAGATTTGGTAACAGAGCTAGTTGAATGAGAATGAAGAGTTGTCAACTACATTTCTCTCCCCACATTGAGAAGCAGAGGAGAGAAAAAAAGAGAAATAATGGATTTTGATGTTTTCTCTAAGTTCCTGCATTCAATTTCTCTTGAAAGCACATTATTTTTATCCCTCCCAAGTGAAGGCTAAATTATGTTTTTGCTTAAGGGAGTTTGATTTGTTTCTCTATTTTTTTTATTATAACCAAAGAATCCTAACTAAGGATTAAGCAATGGCAATATTGAAACATGGATTTAGAAAAGAAATAAAGCAAACAGTGACATAATTTACATGAAAGAAGAATAAATGCCTAAGAATCATAGTAAACTTTAACTTCCTATAATTGTAATACTTTGGGGAAATATTGAAAATGTACATGTTTTATACATTACTGATTTTTGACTGGAACCTGTTCAGTCCAAAAGTAAAATCACAGATGAGACTGTATTCATAACTCAGTACTAGAAAATATTACTGAGAATTAGAAAACCCAATGGCAATAATATAAATCAAAACAACATGTGCTATTATTCATCTCTAAGACTTATTTAGGTGCAGGTTTGTAGCTTTTTATTTCCTTTATCTATTTCATACACTCCCCACCCCCATTCGTCTCCCCTCTGGAAACCACCATAGGAAAAATAATCAGGAACATAATAACTCCATATGGTGACATATGTATGGTGACTATAATTATCATGGTGAGCACTGAGTAATACATAGAATTGTTGAATCAATATACTGCATGCCTAAAACTAATAAAACATTGTATGCCAATTATATTTCAATAATAAAAAAATACAAGTGCATAATAGTTGACAGCTCAGGAATTTTCACGTTTGTTGAAGATCTTCACATTGGAACTTAAATTGATAGATTGACATTTTGAATGAAAATATATTCAGTCATCCTAATAAGTGAGTATGTAGGAAACTTTTGAATCTGTAGTAGTACAGAGTTATTTAGAAAATATCTGTTATAATGTCAAGTAAAAATAAAAACATACTGTTTAAAATGACCATGAAGACGTATCTTGTCCTCTCAAAAGACCATTTTCCTTGTATTAAAAAACTTCGAAGGAGTAACTGATGCCACCTTAAAACTATTTATAGAACATCTTCTATCATCAGAGAAAAGGGATGACAAATTCTACCTGAGAAAAAGATTCAGTAAATGAGTTCTTTTCCTTAAAATGATTGAATATCCCAGAGCCTTAGTAAATGCCCTTCATGTCTTCTTATTTGGGCCACAGGAGACTCCTTTTTTACTCATTACAAATACATGCTGGAACTGTCTCCTTCGCCCTTAATTTGTGGCTTTTCTCACATATTGCATATAGGCTTTCCTACTAGAGAGTAGTAGAGTCAGAAGTAGAGAGGGAAGGAAAAGTTTCAATCACTAAAATCTTTATGTTTGGTGTTCTTATAATCATAAAACATTTGCAGACTGTTAAATTGAATGCACTCTTCTAAGATTTTGGTATAAATACCCTCGAAAATACTTGAAGTGTATTATATTGATTACTTTAGATGCAGGACTTGCACTACATTTTATTACATTTCTAGAGAGCAAAGACAATAGGTATTCCTCATTTTTATCTACAGGGCCAAGTACTGTATTACTAAAAAGGATTAAGTATCTATTGCCTGCATCTATTTAATTAACAAGATAGCTCCTAAATTCACTTTTCTATGACAGAGTGACTTCTTTTTTATTAAAGTTTTTTTTTAATGTTTACTTGAGAGAAAGAGAGGGACTGAGAGACTGAGCATGAGTGGGGCAGAGAGAGAGAGAGAGAGAGAGAGAGAGAGAGGGAGAGAGGGAGGGAGACACAGAATCTGAAGCAGGCTCCAGGCTCTGAGCTGTCAGCACAGACCCTAACTTGGGACTCAAACCCACAAACGGTGAGATCATGACCTGAGCCGAAGTCGGACGCCTAACCGACTGAGCCACCCAGGCACCCCTGACAGAGTGATTCTAAATAAATACAGTGAGCTTATATTTAACCCCAAGCAATTCTGTTGTATATGCTTAACTCTTTTTCAGTCATACTATTGGATAGTTGATAGACTATTTATATAGTATTGCATAATTTAAAAAATAATTTTACCTGTTAGAAGTTTTTATTGTATTTTTAAATTTTTTTTTTATTTTTTATTTATTTTGAGAGAGAGACAGAGAGAGAGAGAGAGAGAGAGAGAGAGAGAGAGAGAGAGAGAACAAGCAGGGGAGAGGCAGAGAAAGAGGGAGAGACAGAATCTCAGGCAGGATCTGCACTGTCAGCACAGAGCCCCTTGAGGGTCTCAATATCACAAACTGTGAGATCATGACCTGAGCCAAAACCAAGAGTCTGACACTTAACTAACTGAGCCACTGAGGTGCCTCACCTCTTAGAAGTTTTTAAACCACTGTCACTCTGGTATATTTCCTAGAGTTTTTTTCAACTTCATCTGAGAGCTGTGCAGGGTAAGGAGAGGGTAGGTAGACCTATCAGTTGGCCTTACAGATACTCTTTCCAAAAGCTCAGGCTTATTAAACTTGTTTAATGGGGTATTGAGTTTTCCTATGATTCTGATAATGTTTAATACTCTTTCACAATCCACAAAAAATATGCATCCTAAGAATTTTACCTCCTTGCAATAGTTATGTCTTTTACCTGTTTTCATTTCTCAGAGATTAAAATTTTGGCTTTCTACTGGACATTAGTATATACTATTTACTTTTTTAACTTGATTTTTCAGTTTAATTTTTTTTTTCTGTTTTAAATTTTACTTAAATTCTAGTCCTTAACATACAGTTTAGCATTGACTTCAGGAACAGATTGATTCATCACTTACATATAATACTCAGTGCTCATCACAAGTGTCCTCCTCAATGTCCATCACCTATTTAGCCCATCCCCCAACCACCTCCCTCCATCAACCCTCAGTTTGTTGTCTATAGTTAAAAGTCTCTTATGTTTGCTTCCTTCTTTTTTTTCTTCCCAAAGTTTGTCTCTTTGTTTCTTAAATTCCACATATGAGTGAAATCATATGGTACTTGTCTTCCTTTCATCAACTTATTTTGCTTAGCATAATAATACACTGTAGCCCCCTCTTGCAAATGGCAAGATTTCATTCTTTTGATGACTAACATTCCAGTGTGTGTGTGTGTGTGTGTGTGTGTGTGTGTGTGTGTGTATACACATCTTCTTTACGCATTCATCCATCAATAGACATATAGACATTTGGGCTCTTTTCATAGTTTGGCTATTATTGACAATGCTGCTATAAACATTGGAGTACATATGCCCCTTTGAATCTGTTGTATCCTGCATTGTTGTATCCTGTGTTATTTACTTTAAAATATTCACTTTAGGGGCGCCTGGGTGGCTCAGTTGCTTGAGTGTCTGACTTTGGCTTAGGTCACGATCTCACCATTCTTGAGTTCAAGCCCCACATCAGTGTCTGTGCTGACAGCTCAGAGACTGGAGCCTGCTTCCGGTTCTGTATCTCCCTCTCTTTCTGACCCTCCCCTGCTCGTGCTTTGTCTCTCTCCCCCTCTCAAAAATAAACAAATATTTAAAACATAAAAATAAAATAAAATAAAATACTCACTTTAGGATAGCATACGTTATCAAATCAGAAACATATGGCTAATCACTATAAAAATATAAATGCCTTACATTTGGCTTTTGCACATTATTTGTATCTGTTTTATGGCAGCACCTATGTTCTTATAAACACAGAGCATTATATATATATATTTGAACTCACTTTCTACATCAACATGATGCTTAATATATTGCAACCAATTATGTACATTAGCTCCTACCTGGATTTGTAAGTGTTCTTCTTTGTTGCTACAGTCACTGTGTTGACAATGAAAATATTCGATGAAGCTAATACATGTGTAGACTCTTCTATGCAATGGTGAAAGTTAGTTCTGTAAATGTATATTTTCCTCCTTAAATAAGCAAACCAGAGACTAGTAGCACTACTCATGCCTTGTATTTTCAAACTGGCCCCATTTCTATATTTAAGGAAAAAAGTCAGCTGGAAATCAAATGTTTTACATGAGATTGCATTACAAAATAAACTGTTACTCCTGAGTGAGGTATATTAGAGAATTTAAAGACAGAGCAGATATTGCCTTAATGTAGTTCCTCCAGTGCACTGAACTTTATATAGGTGCCAGTGGACTCAGGTCCATAATGGACTCCATATATCCAACAGCTCTCTATGACAAACAAAATAACAGTTTAACATTAAGTAGATACGGCATTAAATATAAGAATTTCAGGTAACCCTTCAAGTGAAAGCAGTTAACTTAAATTTGTGTAAGTCTATTAAAAGTTGTCACCCCTCCCTCACCCCCCACAAAAAAAAAAAAAGAAAGAAAAGAAAGAAAGAAAAAATCTATTTCAACCACTTTTTAAGCCTTAGAGCAACACATTACTCTGGAGCGAGCAACTGAAGTCAGTCCTGCTTCTGCCACTAGGTGTCACTTAACCTCATGGACTGATTTCCTTCCTGTAAGTTAAGTAGTTAGGATTCCCTTTTATCACTAATAGTTATGATTATGTAACTAGAGATAACAAACAGAAAAATATCACGAAGTTTCATTTCATTGGATGGATAAGTGACCTCCTCCAGGAAACTTACTCTTCTCATTGGACCCACTCTTGGCAAATCCTCTGTTCTTTTTGCCTGGAATGTTCCTCCCTCATATTAGCCACCTGGCTAGCTTTCTCACCATTCTCAAGTCTTTGCTTATTTGTCATCATCAAAATGAGGTCTGTTTCCATCTATCTTACATAAGACTGTAACTTTCCCTCAATCCCTACCAATATTCTCCATTCCCTTTTTACCCTACTTGACCATTTTTTAAAAATTCATGGCACTTTCTCCTTTTAACACACTTTATTATTTACTTATTTTGCTCATGTTGAAGTATTCATATTCCCTCTGCTAGACTATAACGTATCCAGGGCAGAACTCTTTAATTCACTGATGTACACATGACACCTACAAGTGTGCCTGCACCTACTTATCATCAAATAAATATCTGTGGAATGAACAAACTGCTTAGAAACCCATTCTGGCATATGTTAGTTTTAAATCATCTGAACACAAGTTATGTGTCTTCAAGATAGACCCATGCTCTCTCAAATAAAAGAGACTGAAAACTATAGAAAAAGCATATAAGCTGATGTGAATAAATAGGGGAAAATTCATGAATGATAATTTCAATCTAAATTTTGGAAAGAGAATCTCTCTTTACCCACAGAAAGTCCAGAATAAAATCTAAGGCAGCAAAAGAAAAAAGGCAAAAGTAGGAGATGGTTTAAAACAAAACAAAACCAACCAACCAACCAACAAACGAACAAACAAAAAACAGGCTCTCAGGATTGGTGTCAGTGGAAGGCTGATCTCATGTATTTATCACTTCATCCACCACCACCCTACCATTCAAGGAGGTCCTTGCAAGTTCTAAAAGAGCCAAGAATGCTAAGCCACATAATGTGAAAAACCTAATTGTGAGAATGATGTACTAAGGCTAGAGCCAAAATTGACTAAAGATAATGATGGGATAGTTATCCAGAGTCAGATTTTGATGCATTGTATAGGTCTGATTCAGTGGATTATGACTTTGTCTTAAAAGTACAGGGGATTAGGAATGTGATTTGATCAATCATAGCAATCCAAGTGCCATAGCAATCAAGCAAATGCTATTCGCTAGAAATGCATATAGCATTTTGTAGGTATGAAAACTGGTGCAACCACTCTGGAACACATTATGGAAGTTCATCATTAAAGACAGAAATACCCTATAATCTAGTAATCACAGTACTGGGTATATTCTTAAAGAATACAAAACACTAATTCAAAGGGATACATGAACCACTATGTTTATGAGAGCATTACTTACAATTGCCAAGATATGCAAGCAGCCCAAGTGTCCATCGATTGATGATGGGTAAAGATGTTACACACACACACACACACACACACACACACACACACACACACACTGAATTATTATTCAGCCATCAAAAAGAATGTAATGTTACCATTTTCAACAACATGGATGGAGCTAGAGAGTATTAAGCTAAGAAAAATGTCAGAGATAGATACCATATGACTTCTGTCATATATGGAATTTAAGAAACAAATGAACAAAGGGAAACAGAGAGGGGGGGAGAGAGAGAGAGAGAGAGAGAGAGAGAGAGAGAAATCAAGAACCAGAATCTTAACTATAGAGAACAAACTGATGGTCAGCATACCCATACAGGGTAGGAATATGGGTGGATGGATTAAATACGTGATGAGGATTAAGGAGTGCAATTGTTATGAACACTGGGTAATGTATGAAATTGTTGAATCATTATATTGTACACCTGAAACTAATATAACACTATGTTAACTCACTGGAATTAAAATAAAACCTTAAAAAAATAAATTAGTGAGGTATCCATGAAAGTTTAGGAAACACAGTTTACATGGAGTATATTGTGTATTTCTAACTTGTTGAGGTGAAATATGCAGAAAAGAATCACTCTTTTCCTCATTTAGATTTTCAGTAACCATATCCATTGCATGGCTCTCTATCAGAGTACAGTAGTAATGTATCAGCAACAGACTGTGAAATTTATCTCACGTCTTAGGTCCTAATGTTACAAAATAAATAGGTACATTCCAGCCTTTGAACCTTCCAAATCACTTACAACTAAACTGACACAGAGACCAAGACCAATTCACATTTCCTAAAGACCACATACACTTGCAGTGAGATTTTTATTCTCTTAGTATTTGCTTGATCTGCACACATACAAATGAGCTGTGACTCTGCTAACTATTCAGTTCGGCTACCTTCGTGGTCTGTTTGGGCTACTGAATGATTGATTCAGTTTCAAAACTTGTATAGACTGCATGTCATGACCAATGTAAAACCTAAATTACCTACTGTGGTTTTGAGTCAAAACAGTTCTGGAGGTTCAATGCAATAGTAAGCAAAAGTGCTGCATTTATACATTTTCTTAGAAAATATTGCAACATTATTTTTTCATGTTTATTTATTTTGAAAGAGAGAAAGCATGCATGAGTGAATGACCAGGGGAAGGGCAGAGATGCAGAGAGAGACAATCCCGAGCAGGCTCCTTGCGGTCAGCCCAAAACCTGCCTTGAGGTCATGACCTGAGCGGAAAACAAGAGTCAGACACTCAACCAGAAGCCACCCAAGTGCCCCTGGAGCAATGTTATTTTTATTGATAGCCCTTTTAATACAAAGAGGTCAATTGTGTCAATTGTCATTCAACTCATAAAATTCAGTGTGAAGAATCACTGGACCTTACGCTAAAACAAAAAATGTTAATGATTAACAGTCACATCAGAATCTTCTCTAATCTGTGTTCAAGAAACGTGTCTGCAAAATGGAATACTGATGAGAATTTCCTTGTTCAAGAAGTCTATTGACTTCTTTCATACTCCCTCAATGGTTTATGTAAAACTCAAAACTCTGCTTCTTGTACAGTTCAAGGGCATACTATTGACACATACAGCATTTCAATTAAAGTTGAATATTTCTAATTCATGTATTTAAAGATAACTTATTCTAACGATAGCATCCCTATTTATTAATCTAAACTGATGGTGTAACAAGTCTGTACATATGTTGTTAATTGTAAAATTATTATTATACAGATGTTGCTTAAGTTTAGAAATTATAATTACCAAAACCAGGGAGAAAACGCCACAACATGTACCAGAGAAATGGAAAAAGAAATAGTATAAACATACAATGAAGACGGTTAACAATTAAAAATTACTGGACTAATGATAGCCTATAACATCTTCTATGAACCTCAATACCATTAATATGGGCAAAAGAAGTCAGGCAAAAAGGAACAGAGCAAAACTTAATCAAAATAAAATAGATGAAATGTTACTGTGGTTGGTAGGTATTGCGACAGGGCTGTGGGGTTTATCAGGGTATAGGACTTATTGTAAAGTAACTTGAAAATATTTTTAAATGATTGATGAGAATATCCTGTATCTTGATTTTGATTGTCATCCCATGGGTTTTACATTTGTCAAAACTTATAGAACTATATTTTTAAACTGTATGGATTTTAGTGGGTATAAATTAAACCTGAAAAAATGATAAGCATTGTGAAAGTAAACACTGTTAACATTAAACTGAAAGTCTTCTGAGGATTTGGGGGAATTTATAGAGAATAATGAACAGCAAATGTTGCCAAAAAGTGTTTTTATCTGTCCTCAAAATTCTACTTTTTCTGACAATCTCCCAAATCACTCCTTTTTCTCCAAAATTCTTTTTTTAAAACATTCTGGTGTACAGAAGAGTTATCTCTTTATTATCCATCACCTCCCTCAAACCCCAGCCTCAACCCTTCTCATTAATTCAACTTTTCATTGTCTGAAGTAAACCAGTGTTTTTTGGTTTCTCCCAATTGCCAAAAGACACACACACACACAAAATTAAGATTGAAAAGAATAAAGAAAAAAAAAGTTGAAAGTAGAGAGGAAGAAAACTGAGCATACAGCTTAATATTTTATTTTTATTTTTATTTAATTTTTTTAATTTACATCCAACTTAGCATATAGTGCAACAATGATTTCAGGAGTTGATTCCTTAATGCCCCTTACCCATTTAGACCATCCCCCCTCCCACAACCCCTCCAGCAACCCTCTGTTTGTTCTCCATATTTAAGAGTCACTTCTGTTTTGTCCGGCTCCGTTTTTATATATTGTTTGGTTCCCTTCCCTTATGTTCATCTGTTCTGTGTCTTAAAGTCCTCATATGAGTGAAATCATATGATGTTTGTCTTTCTCTAATTACGCTTAGCATAATACCCTCTAGTTCCATCCACATAGTTGCAAATGGCAAGATTTCATTCTTTTTGATTGCCGAGTAATACTCCATTGTGAATATATACCACATCTTCTTTATCCACTCATCCATCGATGGACATTTGGGCTCTTCCCATACTTTGGCTATTGTTAATAGTGCTACTATAAACATTGGGGTGCATGTGCCCCTCAAACCAGCATACCTGTATCCCTTGGATAAATGCCTAGTAATGCAATTGCTGAGTCTAGGGTAGCTCTATTTTTAACTTTTTGAGGAACCTCCATACTGTTTTCCAGAGCCACTGTACCAGCTTGCATTCCCACCAACAATGCAAGAGATCCTCTTTCTCCACATCCTTGTCAACATCTGTTGTTACCTGAGTTGTTAATGTTAGCCATTCTGACAGGTGTGAGGTGGTATCTCATTGTGGTTTTGATTTGTAATTCCCTGATGATGAGTGACGTTGAGCATTTTTTCATGTGTCAATTGGCCATCTGGATGTCTTCTTTGGAGAAGTGTCTATTCATGTCTTTTGCCCATTTCTTCACTGGATTATTTGTTTGTTGGGTGTTGAGTTTGAGAAGTTCTTTATAGATTTTGGATACCAACCCTTTATCTGATATGTCGTTTGCAAATATCTTCTCCCATTGTCAGTTGCCTTTTAGTTTTGCTGATTGTTTCCTTCGCTGTGCAGAAGCTTTTTGTTTTGATGAGGTCCCAATAGTTCATTTTTGCTTTTGTTTCCCTTGCCTCCAGAGACGTGTTGAGTGAGAAGTTGTGGCGGCCAAGGTCAAAGGTTTTTGCCTGCTTTTTCCTTGAGGATTTTGATGACTTCCTGTCTTACAGTTAGGTTTTTCATCCATTTTGAGTTTATTTTTGTGTATGGCATAAGAAAGTGGTCCAGATTCATTCTTCTGCATGTCACTGTCCAGTTTTCCCAGCACCACTTGCTGAAGAGACTGTCTTTATTCCATTGGATATTCTTTCCTGCTTTGTCAAAGATTAGTTGGTCATATGTTTGTGGGTCCATTTCTGGGTTCTCTATTCTGTTCCATTGATCTGAGTGTCTGTTCTTATGCCAGTACCATACTGTCTCGATGATTACAGCTTTGTAGCATAGCTTGAAGTCTGGGATTGTGATGCCTCCTGCTTTGGTATCCTTTTGCAAGGTTGCTTTGGCTATTTGGGGTCTTTTCTGGTTCCATACAAATTTTAGGATTATTTGTTCCAGCTCTGTGAAGAATGCTGGTGTTATTTGGATAGGGATTGCATTGAATATATAGATTGTTTTGGGTAGTATCGACATTTAACAATATTTTTTCTTTCTATCCAGGAGCATGGAATCATTTTCCATTTTTTTGTGTCTTCTTCAATTTTTTTTCATGGCCTTTCTGTAGTTTTCAGTGTACAGATTTTTCACCTCTTTGGTTAGATTTATTCCTAGGTATTTTTGGTTTTTTGTGCAATTGTAAATTGGATTAATTCCTTGATTTCTCTTTCTGTTGCTTCATTGTTGGTGTATAGGAATGCAATCGATTTCTGTGCATTGATTTTATATCCTGCAACTTTGCTGAATTCATGAATCGGTTCTAGCAGTTTTTTGGGGGAATCTTTTAGATTTTCCATGTAGAGTATCATATCATCTGCAAAGAGTGAAAGTTTGATCTCCTGGCCGATTTGGATGCTGTTTCTTTGTGTTGTCTGATTGCAGAGGCTAAGACTTCCAATACCATGTTGAATAACAGTGGCAAGAGTGGACATCCTGTCTTGTTCCTGATCTTAGGGGGAAAGCTCTCAGTTTTTCCCCATTGAGGATGATATTAGCATTGGGTCTTTCATGTATGGCTTTTATGATCTCGAGGTATCATCCTTCTATCCCTACTTTCTTGAGGGTTATATCAAGAAAGAATGCTGTATTTTGTCAAATGCTTTCTCAGCCTCTATTGAGAGGATCATAGGTTTCTTGTCCTTTCTTTTACTGATGTGATGAATCACATTGATTGTTTTGCAGATATTGAACTTAATATTTTCTTTTTAAATAATTATCATTGTGTTACCTTTACCATTTATACAAATGATATATTTGTGCATTATATGGTATATATGTATATTTATATACCATTTATACAAAATATATAAACATAAGAAACTTGGCTTTTTAGAAAGGGAAACCACATGACACTTAACAATAGAGAACAAACTGATGGTTGATAGAGGTGATGGTTGATAGAGGGAGGTGGGTGGGAGATGGGCTAGATGGGTGATGGGTATTAAGGAGGCACCTGTGTTGAGCACTGGGTGTAGTTTATAAGTGATGAATGACTGAATTCTACTTCTGAAGCCAATATTACACTGTATGTTAACTAAAATATAAATAATTTAAAAAGAAAAAAACAAAAATATTGCAAGGTAATCATTCATTGTTAGAACTTTGCTGTATTGTTTTCCCTCCTTTTCTACAACCTGAGACTTTCTTATTGGGGGAAAGCTGTTCTGTTTATATTTATGTCACCAAACCTTATTACCAGTAAATAAATTATAAACAAATGTCACCATGGGGATTATTTCAGGAGGTCCTCAGCATGTACTCCTTATCCTCCTGCCTCTAAACACAGCTAGAAATAATTTCACCTAATTTGTCACTTGCAATTCTATTATACTACTAATCACAGCATGCCTGATCAAGGTGAGCATCTCCTAAGGTAAGTCAGAGTAGTTGAAACCAATGTATCATGCTTTCTGACTGCAATGAACCTGAGGCTTAGATACAGTAATGACCCAAATCTGATCACACATTCTGATTTACATGGGCAAAATGAATGAGTCTGACAATACTGTCTCCTAGATTTAAGCAGTATATTTTTAAATATACAAACAAAGCAGATTAAAGCAATGGAAAGAGGGTTGCAAGTAGGGATAACAGGACTCATAAACAACAGCAAAATTACTTAAATTAGGAACTCTGGTATGACTCAGAAGACTTAGCAAAATTGTGTAACAAATTGTTACAGATTTGTAATAGCACACCTGATAGGCCTTGTTAATTTTAGCACATGCTTTTCTTACAGCTATGCTATAAATCTCTCACGTATTTTTTCTTTAAGTAGATAATTATCTTTAAAGGAGATTAAAAATGTAAAAATGTCTTATATATTTACCCACGTATTTTCCAACTCTGAACTTTCTTTATTTATTTGCATGGAGCCATGATTCCATTTGATATTATTTTTGTTTGAGCTAAATAATTCCTTTAACATTTCTCGTAGTTCAGAATCAGTGTTCAAAGCAGATTCTGTCAACTTTTATATGATACTTTATTATTTTGAAAGATATCTTATTTGCATATAAAAATCTAGGTTGAATTTTCCACCCCTCCATTTCAATGTGCCTCAGTTTTTAAAAACTTTATTTGGGGACACCTGGGTGGCTCAGTTGGTTAAGTGTTCAACTCTTGATTTTGACTCAGGTCATGATTTCAAGGTTCATGGGATCTAGCCCTGTGCTGGGCTCTGCACTGACAGCATGGAACCTGCTTGCAATTCTCTCTTGCTCTCCTTCCCTCTACTCCTCTCCCACTCTTGCATACTCACTTTCTCCCTCAAAATAAACATTTTTTAAATAAATAATAAAAACTTTATTTTTAAATAATTATGGACTTAAAGGAAATAACCAAAAAATGTACAGTGAGGTCATGTGTACCCATCATTCAGTCTCTACCAATGTTAACATTTTGCATGTCTATGGAACAATATGAAAGCTAGGGAATTCACAGAGTATAATCAGATTTCACTAGTTATAGAGTCACTGGTATGTGTTTGTGTGTGTCTGTGTATGTGTGTGTGTGTGACAAAGAGAAAGAATATCTGTAATTGTATTATGTGTAGCCTCATGTAACTACCACCACAATGAAGATATTAATCTACCATCATTGAAGGCCTCCCTCATGATTTTTCTTCATAGGTATCCCCACCCACCCCCAATTCTAATCCCTAACAACTACAAATATGCTTTCCTTTTCTATAATATCATTTTATGCATAGTATATAAATGAAATCACAAAGCATGTATTCACTTGAAATTATCTTTCACACATCACAATTCCCTTAAGGTTCATCGAAGTTGTTCCCAAGTTTTAAAAGTCAGTTCCTTTTTAATTGTTGAGCACTATTCCATAATGTGGTTGTACCATGTGTTTGTTAAACAATAGAATCCTAGATAGATTTAGACCATTTCCTTAATCTTTAAGTATTTCAAATATGCAATTCTATTGTTTTCCGGATATAGTAACATTGATTTTGATAAGAATATTTAGTTTTCTAATTTTCCTTATCTTTTTCTGAACATAATGTGCCTTTTTATATTTTCTCTTTAACTCTATTATTAAAAAACACCCTTTATCAGTGGTTTCCTAGAACTCATTTATGACATATATTGATGTGTGTGTGTGTGTGTGTGTGTGTGTGTGTGTGTGTGTGTGTTCATTTCTTGAAAATGTTTATCCAGCTTGGGATTTACTATCCAAATTAGAATTATAGGTTTAAGGATTTTTCATCTAATTTGGAAACTTTTTGGTGATTATTTTTGCAACTATGCTTTCTTTCCCCTGAGTGGAGAACAACCTTTCTTTCTGGATTCCAATTACACATGCGTTACAACACTTAATAATGTGGCACAGGTCACCAATACTGTTAATTATGTTTTCAGCATTAAGATCAGATAATCATTTTCTATGATTTGGATAATTTCTATTTATATATCTTCAGTTTTACTGATATTAACTATGTGCCTAATCTGCTAATATTAACATATAATTTTTATTTTAGATATTTGGTTCTTTTCTATATGTTCGTTTCTCTCATATTTATTATTTTCTTTGTACCTTTGAGCACATCTTTATGAATTTATGATTATGAATCATGTCTCTATCATCTATTTTTCTTCTAGAATCATATTTTCTTGCTTATCTGTCTGATTATAATTTTGATAGATGATATTCTTAAAGGGGGGCTTGGGTGGCTCAAATGGTTAAGTGTCCGACTGTTGGTTTCAGCTCAGGTCATGATCTCATATTTCCTAAGTTTGAGCCCCACGCTCTGTCAGCATGGAGGCAGCTTGGGATTTTCCCTTCCTCTCTCTCTGCACATTCACATGTGCATGCTTTTTCAAAGTTTAAAATAAGCTTTAAAAAAAGAGAATATTCTTAAACTTTCTCAAAAGCTGAATTAAAAAAAAAAATCCAGTGCTTGGATGCTTGGGGCTCAGTGGGTTAAGGGTCTGGCTCTTGATTTTGGCTCAGGTCATGATCTCACAATTCATGGGACTGATCTTTTGTGCTGGGCTCTGCACTGACAGCACAGAGTCTGCTTGGGATTCTCTTTCTCTCTCTCTCTCTCCCTCAAAATAAATAAAAATAAACTTCAAAAAACCTAAGGAGTATCTAGCTTTGTTCTGACAGATTTATTTATTAAGCTATAACTTTTGGGTCTTATTTACATACATATTTTAGGGCAATTTTTTTAAGTATATATTTTTTGAGAGAGAGACAGAGAGAGAAGGAGTGCAAGCAGAGGAGAGGCAGAGAGAAAAGGAGACAGAATCCCAAGTAGGCTCTGTGCTGTTAGCACGGAGCTCGATGTGGGGTTCAAACTCCCCAACCATGAGATCATGACCTGAGCTGAAACCAAGAGTCAGTCACTTAACTGACAGAGCCATGAAGGTGTCCCTTTAGGGCAGGTCTGCAGCAAAGTGCATAGTCTACTACTAAGAAGTGAATGTTTTTTATGTCTAGTGAATGCCCTATATAGTCAGAAAATTGTTCCAGTCTGACTGGCATGAACTTGAATGTTTCATAAGCATTTGACTGAACTGCTTCATTCATGATTTTCCAGAAATTATTCTTTCCTGCTTTTGTTCTTTGCCTGAATTCCTGGAATTTTACCCTGTGGATATAAAGGTTGGCATTCAAAGACACAAAAGGATACTTTACTGATTTCTGAAGTTCTTTATCTGCATATTCCTCAATCCTAACACTTTGCCCTGAAAATTCTAGTTGAGTCTGTCTCCTGGAACACAGGTGTTTCTCTCTTCAATTCAAGAAGACCACTAGGCTCTGTCTCTTGCCCCTTTCCAGCTCTGTAGTCTGGAAATTGTCTCCAGGTAGAAGGCAAGGGATTTCCAACACCTTCTGCCATTTATTTTGCTTCTCTTAGTGATATATCTCAGTTCTTTGTTGACTGTTGTGCAGTGTTTGAAAACCATCATCTGAAAGTTGCACAGTGTCCAAGATTTTTATAATAGGAGGATAAGCGTTATTTTTATCAAAAATCAGATTTGCATTTCCTTTGAAGGCATCTCTTTACTGTAGTTGGTTCAAACAAAAATGTAACTAAATTTATCTAGATTATAATAATTAATATCAGTGATACAGTAACCAGTAATACTAATAACTACTATCAATGCAATCATTATTTACATTAAGCCATTGGTAAATTATATTTTATTTTCTCAGTGACATTTTGATTATTATAATATTGTAGTCTTTCCAAAGATGAAAATACTGATGCTCAGGTTACTGACAAGATTATGATGTCACATATGTAAGAAATAGCAGCTCTGTACTTTTTCATTCTTTTATTCAACAATTATTCTTGAATGCCAACCAAGCAAGGCTTGAAGAACATAGCAATAAAACAAAGCAAAAGCCCACTGGCTTACATTCTAGTGGCTATGTGCAGAAAAAACCAATAATAATGAGTAAAATCTATAATATTATAGATATGGTAAGTTCTACAAGAAAATAAAGCAGGATAATAGCACAGATAGTATCTGAGAGTAATTAAAATTCAGACAGTGTAGCTAGGAGATGCTCTGTGAGTGTCTTTCGCATTAAAATATGAAGACAATGAGGAAACCTGAGGAAAAAGTAGTAGGGGATAGGATCAAAAAGTTAGGGTGGGGTGGAGGGGGCACACCATAGAGAATCTTATCAATTTTTGTAACTTACTATAGTAAACAGAATACTCATTGGAGTGTTTTCTACAGAGGAGAAAAAAAAAGATCTTTGTTTTAAAGAAGCATTCTGGATGTAATGTTGAAAACATAACTAAGCAAACAGGCACTGAAGCAGGAAGAGGTATAAGAGGCTACAAGAGGCCAGGTTTGAGATGACTGAGCTCTGTATCACAGTAATAATAGGTAAAGTGCTCAAATTACACATGTATTTTCAACCCTGATATTCAAAGCCAGGCCAATCTTACGCCAAAATCTATGTGGCTTTAAATTTTGTACCCAACACTAGAATTTCGCTCTAATTACCCAATGCAGTACCCTTTGTGCACAAGTACCTAGTGTATAACATGACTTTATTAATATTTAATGGCGCATTGCAAAATTCTCTGGATTAAATGCTTCTTGAAATACAGACAATAAGCTTTGTTTCGCACACACGCATGCAAAATTAACCATAATGAAAATCAAAGGTCATCATGCTTTAAAAATTGTTAATGCAAATCATGCTATGCAAAAGAGAAAGCAAACTCATTGGAGGCGACCAGTGGACATGGGCTGGAAAAGCAGGGCATGTCTGAGAGTCCATGAATGGTAAAATATTTAAGTATGAGTAAGTGTTGAGAATCTAGAGACAAGGAATAATAAATAAATGTGACATCATACCCTAACATCTAAGAAGGAATGCATTACTGAGAGGGAAAAAGAGGTCACTATGCTTACGTTTAGTTTATCCTCTGCAACATATCTTCTACCATTTGAAACAAAGACTTAACCAGGATGACGAACAGGAAAAATGTGTACTCCTTTACAAGATGAAAAAAAGAGGTCGTTTGGTAAAGTTTCAAGAATAAATTTACTGAGACCTTGAAATCATATGTATGGATTGGAGGTATATGCAAAAACTGAGGCAAAGAAATATTATGGGACTGATTTATTTATCCTAATCTATCTGATGTCTTCCTTTCCTGATAAACAAGACCGGAACAAGCAACTTCTCATTTATTTTTCATAATAATCTTCATTTGGGCATAAAATCCTCTATTAAAACTTTGCCAATATTTATGAAGTAGCTCTTCCTGCTCTCAGATAGAAAATGGAGTGACAGATCATGCTATTATCATCATCAAAATTAAAATATATAAAAAGTATGATCTGTCCCTCTTTAATTCAGATCTTGTCAATAGGATACATAATTCTGTGATTAGCTAAAATAATGTATAGGATTCTCCTCCTGGAAAAGTCTTCTGCTAGTATGGAGTACAGTGTTAGGGTAATTCAGTCCATCTAAAGGGACGGTTTTTAAAAATTTTATAAAGACAATTAGCATTTGTAAAATTCATACTTCTTATTCACTAGACTGCATCTATTACTGTGATTCCACCTAAATTCCTATAAACGTGATGGTGTAACTCATTATATTAATTATTCTTCATATTTCTCTGTAAGTCTGTGTAGATAATTAAAGGGAATTCTTATGTCAAATCACATTAGTGAAGTAATACATCAAACATTTCTCATAGCAAATCCACAACCCAATAGAACAAAATTCCAAATATAAAATGAATAGAGGGTTGCCTGCGTGGCTCAGTCGGTTAAGTGTCTGACTTTGGCTCAGGTCATGCTCTTGTGGTCTGTGAGTTCAAGCCCCGCATTGGGCTCTCTGCTGACAGCACAGAGCCTGGAGACTGCTTCAGATTCTGTGTCTCCCTCTTTCTCTGACCCTCCCCTGCTTGTACTCTGCCTTTCTCCCTCCCTCTCTCTCTCTCTCTCTCTCTCTCTCTCTCTCTCTCTCTCAAAAATAAACATTAAGCAATTTTTAAATGAGGTCCTACTATTTGCAACAAGATGCATAGACCTAAAGAGAATTAAGCAAAGTGAAATAAGTCAGAGACAAATATCATATTATTTGACTTATATGTAGAATCGAAAAAACAAATGAACAAAAAAGTACAGAGAACTGATGGTTGCCAGAGGAGGATGTTTGAGGGGATGAGAGAAATAGGTGAAGGGGATTAAAAGGTGCACATTTCCGATTATAAGTAAGCCATAGAGATGAAAGGAAAAGCATAGGGAATGTATCAGTAATATTTAATAACCTTATACAGTGACTACACACATCATGGTGAGCTTTTAATAACCATTAATGTCTCTTTATGTATGTATTTATGTGAAAGTATTAATATATGAGAAAGTCTTGAGAGATGAATCCAGGGCCCAGAAAAACTAAATTGGATGGTAGGAGGAAATTTGTTATGTGGTTAGAAAAGAGCCAGTTTTAGATACAAAGTAACTTCTCATTATGGGACACATTTTGTAAAGAAACATGAGCTACTGTAAGATGGAAGTGTAAATTCCCTTCTGCCCTTAATGTTGTGATGTAGTATATCTCTAGAGGGACCCTGTTCAAAAGTAATATTATCAGAGAACGAAAACCATTAGCACATTTTCATAAATTATGTTTAAATAGTTGCTATAAAAAGTTATAGAATTTTCAGGGCTTATACTAAGGCAAATCATGACAAGGGAATGGAGAACTCAATATGGAAAAGTGCTCCATAGTAATTCATATTAGGGTTTTCCCCTGTTATATCAGGCTATATTTCATCAGAGATTTATGTGCTTATGCAGAGTGGGATCCCAAGGATACAGAGATTCTGAAGATTAATTTTCAAACTTTATTAAGATCATCCTTGAATAGAATACATCATAAATTCCTCTGTCTTTTACTTTTGATATATAGACTTAAAAACACTCAAAGCACATATACACTGTTGAAATAAAGCATTACAAAAATACCAGTAACTAAACATGTTCCTTTGTTTTCCGTATGAACTAAGGAACATAAAGAAAGTGACCTTATGTACTTATTCTCTACCATCAAACATAATTTTGCTGAAGTGCACAGGGGATGCACAAATGTCAAGATTTAAAAAAAATATTTTGACAAGTTTAGCTTTATTAATAAAACTAACATCCTTGAAATCTACTCTCTTGTTTCATAGTTCTAGGCCCAATCACTTCCGGGGACAATAAACCATATTCCTTTCTCCAGCCTCTTAGTCACACTAGCTAAAGTGGAAAAATTGAAGAAGGAGGGTCAAACACCTGTGAGGGTTTTTTTTTCTTTTTACTAACCCATGTATGAATTAAGAAAATGGCTTTTTGAGTACTGTTTAATCTATTTCCATAAAGGTAGGGAAATATAGCAGGATGAATCCAAACAGGTGTAAACCAGGACACCAAAGCCAAAAAATAATGAAACTCCAATGCTGTTTACAAACTCATTTCTAGTTAAGAATCATGCAATTTGATCCAGATCTTAGCTGCCAAACTAAGAAAAAAAATAAAAATAAAAAATAAATAAATAAAAACAAGTAAAATAAAAGGATCCAGCCTAGAATAAATCAGGTTTTTCAAAAAAAAAAACAAAAACAAAAACAAAAATTGGTGATTAGCACAGAACTTAAAAAAAGAAAAATCCTAGTCCAAATAGAAAAAGGACCAAAATTTAGGGTCAATGTTAGGGGTAGGGGGCATATTTATGTTAAAGTTATTTAATGACTACCTTATTTAATTATATTTAATATTGAGGTCAAAAGGAGAAGATTGATGTTTGTAGAAATTAATGTATTAATGTGTCTTCTCTGTGGTTGCCTTTATGTTCTGTGTTCTACAAACTCAAGTATGTAAGTGCCCATTTGTTCCGCCATTTGATGCAGTCCAGAAATTTTCTCAATCCCTACTCACATGTATGGTATTTTTCAGAGGACCACTTCCAGTCAAAGGAAAAAGCAAAAATATCAAGAGCAACAGCAAAAACCTTAATTAATATAAAATCTAAGACAAAAAATGGAGAGAATGTGATTGGTTTCTTTGTCAGAAAGGAGACTGAAAGTTTTCTTAAACAGACCTATATAATGTTCCAATTTGTATCCATATCATAATTGCAGTAAGCAACTAAGATGAGATTATTCCTCTCTGAAAGCACTTGCATTCAGTGACCAAGTGACCTTCAGAGCGTATGGGGGTGAAGTAGGTAGAGTAAAAATTATTTTGAGTTAATTTTGGAGAAATATATTTCAGGGTGCAATAATAAAAGATATACCTACAGATGACAGGAAGTATGGAAGGACCATTGAATACCCTATCAGCCTGTTATTGAATTGCTTTTATGATAAAATAATATCA
Source organism: Herpailurus yagouaroundi (assembly GCF_014898765.1). Taxonomy (NCBI): domain Eukaryota; kingdom Metazoa; phylum Chordata; class Mammalia; order Carnivora; family Felidae; genus Herpailurus; species Herpailurus yagouaroundi. Next base: position 20,012,299 of record NW_024412396.1, on the reverse strand, counting down.
TTGTCAGGCTGTAGATAATTAATAAAGTAGGCAAAAAAGATACAGATTAGTTTCAAAGGGCACCATATTGTGACTGGGGTCAGTCAGCCACTGGAATAGTAACAGTAACTTGGGAACTTACCAACAGTGGTAAAACATGATCTATAGCCCTGAGCTGAGGTCCAAGCCCCAATACACTCAATCTGCAGTATGGAGCAGACACTGGGAAACACCTACCACAAGGAGACATCCTTCACTGGGAGGAACTTGGTATAAACTTTGGCAGAAGTCAGGTGTATCATATAATGATAAATGATAGCTCAGTTTCCTAAGGATGTATGTGTTTCCATGTATGATATCATGGTTGACCTAGGCAGTGATCTGAGGAGTACAGCCTTGATCAGCAACTTAATTATAATCAGTTCTATCAAAGAGTAATATTCTACCATGGACATCCACGAGTGACCCAGACATTTTCACAAGCAGCCATGATTTGTTTCCACATTTTGTCACCCCAAAGAGGAGTGTCTGTATTTGCCAGTCTTTATCTTCCAAGTGGCACACCAAACAGGAAAGCAATTGGAAACAGCTCAAGAATCAGAGGGAAAATATGCCAAACTTAATCTAGGCGAGGGTTGGCAGGAGGCTGGAGATGGCCTTGAATTCTACACATCGAGTGGGGCAACTACATCTGTTTTGGGATCTGCTCAGCTGGCAGTGAAGCAGAACAGTTCGAGCAGTCCAGTGAGCAATACTGGTCCTCAGCTTAGCCAAATCGCCAGTGCTTTTTCTTTGTTATTTAGCATGTCTTATAAATTTTTGTTGAATGCTGAACATAGTACATGAGGCAATAAGAACCAAGGTCACTAGGTTTCTAATGTGAGGTTTTATGTTAATGTGGTTTGTTGCTGGTATGTTCAATGGTTGTTACAAGTGTAGATGTCCAAGGCTTAAATATCCTCACATGGGTTTCTTTTTTCCTCCTCCCCTGTTGTCTCTTAGTTTCACTGAAACTTCTTAAATAGAGTATGTGTTTTTCAGCTGTCAGGAATGCACTGACAATTGGTTTGGTGGTGAGGAGTGTGGGAACGGGAAGCAATATGTAATTTTAAGAATACATCTTAGATTTTTATGGGGATCACATTCATGAACTGTGTCTTTCAGTAGTTTCCTCAGGGCCCCCCCCCCCCCCCCCGCCACACACACACACACACACACACCCCACCCCCTTTGAGTGAAATAGGAAGGCTAGAGCTTTCTATGTGTTGTGTCCCAGGTTGTAGAAGTCTGAGTAAAGTAATTTCTCTTAGAAGGAAAGCCTTTGTTATAGAGAACTCCCCGGTATATTTAAACTTTGTTCAGCTGGAAACACGAGGGGGATTTTTCTCCAATCTTCATTTTCAGAACCTAGTAGAGATCCTGAAGGTTAAACCTACAAAAGTCCTTTTAGGAATGACAATAGGGACATTTAATTAGAAAATTTTTAATAGCAAAAGATACAAAATGTTTTGTGAAATGCAGTTTTCCTTGTTTTTAAATGACCTTCTTTATGACAATTTACAAAAATCAAGCAAGGATAATGAATAATCCTATAATGTATGCCATATAAAATTTTAAATGTTTGGCAATTAATTTCCTAAAATCATTACAAATATAAAAATTCATTTTATAAAACAAGTATACCTTAAAACCAATATTTTCCATGATAATCCTCTAAAACAACTATAGTCCTGTGGGAGAGCCCCTCCGTAAGGAATGTGGTGAAAACCTCAAGACAAGGGAAGGCAACTGGCTATGTGCGCGTTTGTGGGATATTCCTCATGACTCTGTAACATAGAGCACCCATTCAGACTGTATGTTACCATATATGGGAGACAAAGGAGCAAAAATTGTACAAAAGGTAACACCCTGCTGCACTCAGGGCTCAGCCTTTTGGGTCTTAGCAGGCTGAGACTGTGCCAGCACAAACGAAGCTGCTTCCTGGAAAGAAAAGCCTCAGTGTCCTGATTCTGTGTGTGTCAATCACCACTCCAAGACTTGTACACAGAAAACTTGAAATCAGATTTCAGAAGTGGAGTAGCTGTTGCAGGTCTGTGAACCAATTGGTAAAGTCATCAATGAATGATTTAGAGAGTTAACAGGAAGTCAACAGAACACAAAGGAATAAAAGAGGGCCAGTAGTGCCTAATGATGCATATTTAATATGTCTTGTTTTGGTGTCTAAAATATTTCAGAGGGTGACATTAAATATTTTACCTTAAGTATTTAGTCACCACGTTATCACCAGGATAAAGTTTTTGTTGATAACAAGGTACTTCTAATCTGCATCTTATTTCTTTGTATAGAAATTTCCCTCAGGGACCTCTTGGAGAATAGAGCTTAATCTAACAAAAGACATGCATATTCTTGGGAAAATATCAGTATGATAGGTAATAAACAGTGACTTCAATTTTTAGTTTTGATTGCCTACAGCTTTAAAGCTCCACACTCACCTTCTCTTTCCACCCTATATCTGGGCCAACTGATAAAAGACCCTGAGTGTTCTTTCCTTTGGCCTGAGGCAACCTTTACAGGAGAACCCTCAACCCATTCCTACCCTCTAACCACATTAAAACCCAAGCCAGTCTCCCTTCCATGCTATCTCAAACCATCTCAGACTTGCTTGGGAGTCAGCCCTGCTTTTCCCAGAAAACTTCATTGGTAAAGGTTGGTAGAACTTTGTCTACCCCTTTGACACATCATTGCTAACATCAGTCTTGCTAGCCACACTAGGTTTTGTTTAGGGTGACTATCACACTACTTTGAAATGATCAATTGATGGAGGTGTTGTTGATCTGCTCTGAATTTTACCTAACATTTTTGTTTGTGTGGTAACAGCAATTCCTGAAATATCATGATACGAACATGATGGCCTGCTCAATTGTGGCATATTTTACATGCCTAATGAGAAATTAGGCATATAAAATAATCATAACATATTTTCTCTCTAAAAGAGTCATCAATTTCATCAAAATGACTGTGGCATGCTGAATGACACTACCCCCACCCTCCAACTCCCTCCATCATCCAGGAAGTCTTTTTTTTCTAATCTTTTTTTTAAATTTATTTTTTAGACAGAGAGACACAGAGTATGAGCAGGGGAGGGGCAGAGAGAGAGGGAGACACAGAATCCGAAGCAGCTCCAGGCTCCGAGCTGTCAGCACAGAGCCCCATGCAGGGCTTGAACTCACCGAGTGTGAGATCATGACCTGAGCTGAAGTCTGACACTTTACAGACTGAGCCACCCAGGCACCTCAGGAAGTCTTTATCCTAATCCCCCAAAACTGTGAGTATATTATCTTGCAAATTAAAAAGAACTTGGCAGGATCTTGAGAAATATTATCTTGCATTGTTAGGGCTAGCTCCATACAATCACAAATTTCCTCTAAGAGAGAGATGCAGAAAGATGAACTTGAGGGAAGATATGAAAATGGAAATAGAGGTCAGGGAGGAGAGATAATACTATACTGCTGGTTTTGAAGCTGGAAGAAGTGGTCATGAATTAATGAATGAAGGTGGTTTCCAGAAGCTTGAAAAGGTAAGAAAACAGAGTCCCTATTACAGCCTGTAGGAAGAGCAAAGACTTGTAGAGACATTTTTTACTTCTGAATTCCAGAACTATAAGAGAGTAAATATGTGTTGCTTGAAGCCACTAAGTGTGTGGTAATTTGTTACAGCTGCAATAAGAAGCTAATATAGTGACAAAAGGAAGGAAATTACTTGAACTGATTTTTTTTCCAATGTTGCCTTCAGAAAAACATGTTGATTCATTACTGAAAACTGAATCCTAATAGCTGTTCTGGCTCGTGTGCCTTCCAAGGTCTGTTTTTTTTTTTTTTTTTTCCTTCAGTACTTTAAGCTACCTCATGTACTTACAATGAATTTGATTTTTAATCAAATTAACTGTGTTTGTTTTGAATTTCCTGCTTTCAAAGAACCATAACTATATGATCTACTTTCCTGGAGTATGTCTAAAGTAAAATGAGATAAAGCAAGCAATGTGCTCAATAAAATATGATTACTGCTACTATTATTAATGTTATTAATACTAATGTTTTGAGTTTTTTCTATTGTGAAGTGTAAAAACATAATGCTAGAATTTCTAAGTATCCTTTCTTTCATCCAATACTTATCATCTCCTTTATAAAAGTAGTCACGAGCCAGATATCAAAAATTCCGTTAATAATTGTTCCTGGTTTTTTTAAAGTCCTAGAATAGTCAAAACAACTTTTTTTTTTTACATTTTTTTAATGTTTATTTATTTATTTTTGTGAGAGAGAGAGAGAGAGAGAGCAGGGGAGAGGGAGAGAGGGAGACACAGAATCTGAAGCAGGCTCCAGGCTCTGAGCTGTCAGCACAGAGCCTAACATGGGCCTTGAACCCATGAACCATGAGATCATGACCTGAGCTGAAGTCGGACATTGAACCGATTGAGCCACCCAGGCACCCCTAATTGTTCCTGTATTTGACATTACATAAATTGAATCACATAATATATATCTATGTCTAGCTTTACACACATCACTGTGTTTGTTAAATTCTCCCACGTTGATGCATGCAAGTGAATTTCATTTATTTTTATTGCTGTATAATCTTATATTGCATAAAAAACACAATTTTTATCCATTCTTCTATTGATATACATCTTAATTTTTTTCCATTTTTTGCCTCATACGGGTAATGCTTTGTGTGTATTTTTTGGTAAATATGTGCATGTATTTCCATTAGCTATATTCTCAGGAATATAATTTTTTAAGTCAAAGGACATTAATATATAAACAGTAGTAAATAATGACAATAAGCTTTCCAAAATGACTGCATAAAATCTAATTTCCATAAGCAGTGCCTAAGAATTCTAACTTGTCAATATCTCCACCAATATTTCTTAATTTGAAGTATTTGAACTTTAATCATTCTTGTGAATAAATAGTAATACCTCATTGTAATTTTAATTTGCATTTCCTTGATTACTCAGGAGATTGAATAAACTTTCATATATTTATTGCCTATTTAGATATTCTCTTTTGTTAAGCCTGTTTTAAGTATTTTACATATTTTCTCTGTTGGACTTATAATTGATTTTTAAGAGTCCTTTTTATACACTGGTTCCAAATCTTTCATTAGGTATGTGTCTTACAAATATCTCCCCTGATGTGTGCCCTTCTTTTCACATATGTTAACTCCACCTTTTGATGAACAGAAATTATTAACTTAAATCTAATGTATCACTCTCTGATTTATGGTTATACACTATGTTCCTCATTTAAGAAATCTTTCCTAATCCTAGGGTAAAGGATAGATCTATTATCTTCTTTAAGTGTGGTTACTTTCCTTTTCTATTTAAATCCATGCTCAGGATGTCTTGGTCAGTCATTTAACTGTCCAACTCTTGATTTCGGTTCAGGTCATGATCTTGCAGTTGTGAGATTGAGTCCTGCATTAGGCTCCACACTGGGCATGGAGACTACTTGGGATTCTCTCTCCCTCTCCCTTAGCCCCTCCCCCCACTCATGCACACTCTCACACATGAGCATTATCTCTCTCTAAAAAATTAAATAAATAAAATAAATAAATCTACACTCTACTTGAAATTAATTTTTGGCATAAGGTAGGGATCATGCAAAGAAAGAGTTAACATAGCATGTCTGTTTATTCCTTGCTTATCCTCAAAGCTGCCTGGAACCATGATAGACCCTGGCCAATTCCTGAGAATGTGTTAAGAAGGTTCATTATGTTAATGACTAATGAATCTTTACATTTGGAGTAATAAATTGTGCCTATCAAGAATTGCTTTGCACAAACACCAAAGTTAATGATATATGATAGGTTTCATTTTGGGGGTCTGAGTTTCAGTTACCATGACTGGGCACAAAACAGGATATGTTTAAGTGACAAGCACTCCATTAAAGCCCTGGACTCATGTTCAAACATGCTTCCCTGGGAAGGGACACTTTGCATTTGTTCCTGAATTTCACAATTAGAAAAATGCATTCTGTCCAATATCAGAAATGGAAGAACATAGAAGCCTGTATCTGTTTTGTCAGAATTTGCTCAATGCATATATTTTTCCTGTTTCTGTTATCTTTTGTTGTGATAAGTCTTAGCCATATATCAAAGCTGCTATTGCCTCTCTTGAGTATTTGTAGCAAATTGTCAAATTTGAACGTGGGGGTGAGATTTCCAAAACAAACCAAGATTCACTTTCTTTTGTATAGGCATCCAAATGACTCTGTACCATTATCAAAAGACCATTTTCCCCAGCAGGCTCTGTCCAAAATGAAAACTATATATACATAGTGGGCTCTTAGCATACTAATTCTTTTCAACTGATTTTTTTCTATTACTTACTCAATACTATGTTATCTTAAATACTGTTTTGTTAGTCTACCAAATAATGTTTAACTTGTTCATGAATTAAGGAGTACTTACAAATTCATTCTACAAAGTCAGCATTACCTTGATACCAAAACCAGATACAGATACCACAAGAAAACTGTAGACTAATAGACTAATATCCCTGATAAATGTAGATGTGAAAGTTCTTAAAAACAAATTAGCAAACTGAATTCAAAAATACATTAAAATATTGTATATAATAACAAATTAGATTTAAGCATGGTTCAACAATGTAAGTCAATAAATGTAATATATCAATAAAATATAAAAATCACATGATCATCACAATAGCCATTTGACAGACTACAACACATTTTCATGATAAAAAATCCTTAACACACTGGGTAAAGAAGGAACATAAGTCACCATAATAAAGGCCATGTATGACAAACCCATATGTAACACTATGATCAATGGGGAAAAACTGAAAGCTTTTCATTTGAGATCAGAAACAAGACAAGGATTCCCATTATCACCACTTCTGTTCACTATTATACCCAAAGTATTAGGGAGACCAATTAGGCAAGCCATAAAAAATAAACAAACAAATAAATAAATAAATGGCATCCAAATCAGAAAGACATAAGTAAAATTCCCATTTGCTAATAATATATAGAAAATCTCAGAATCAAATAAAACACTTAGAACTACTCAACAATTTCAGTAAAGTGGCAGGATACAAAATCAACATATGGAAATAAGTTGCATTTTTTACGCTAATGATGAAACACTTGAAAAAGAAATAATTAAAACTATTTATTCACAATAGCAACAAAAACAATACAATACTTAAGATTAAATTTAATCAAGGTAGTGATATATACATAAAATGAAAAGTATAAGACTTTGTTGAAAGATATCTAAGAAGACATAAATAGAACGACATTCCATGTTCATGGATAAGAATATTGTTAAAATTCCATACTACCCAAAGCCATCTCCAGATTCAAGGCAGTCCCCATCAAAATATTAAAGGTATTCTTTACATAAATAGAAGAAATAATCCTTAAACTTGTGTTAAATAACAGGATCCCAAATAGTCAAAGTAATCTTGAGGGGGGAAAAAGCCAAATGTATCACACTTTCTGATTTCAAACCATACTACAAAGCCATAATAATAAAACAGTGTAGTAGTAGCACAAAAATAGACACACTGACCAATAGCACAGAATACAGAGCCTAGAATTAAACCCTGGCATATAATGTCAACTAATATTTGACAAGGGGGCAAAAACATAATGAAGAAAAGATGGTCTCTTCAACAAACAGTGCCAGGAAAACTGGAAATTGACACTTATTTAATGCCATGAATATTAACTCAAAATGGATCAAAGATTTAAACAGAAGACCCAACGCCATAAAATTCTTCAAAGAAAAACATGGGGAAGCACCTCCTCTATATTAGTTTTGGCAATGGTTTTTTGAACATGGTAGCAAAAGTACAAACAATAACAACAAAAATCAAAAAATTGGACTACATCAAACTCAAAATCTTCTGCACAGCAAGAGAATAAAATGAGAAGACAACGTACAGAATGGGAGAAAATTTTTGCAAACCACATATCAGATAAGGGGTTAATATCCAAAACATATAAAAAACTTATATAAATTAATAACAGGGCAAAAACTGATTATAAAAAATAGAAGGACCAGATAGACATTTTTGCAAAGAGGACATCAAAATGGTCAACACATGAAAGGATGCTCAACATCACTAATCATCAGAGAAATGCAAATAAGTACCATAATGAGATATTATCTTACAGCTGTTAGAATGGTTATCATCAAGAGGACGAGAGAGGTGCTGGTGAGGATACAGTGAAAGACCTCATATACTGTTGTTGAGACTGTAATTTGGTTCAACCACTGTGGAAAGCAGCATAGAGGTCACACCCCCAAAATTAAAAATAGATCTACCATCAATCCGGCAATTCCACTTCTGGGTATATATCCAAAGGAAATAAAAAACAGATTTCTGAGACATAGGTGAGCCCCCATGTTTATTGCAGCACTATTCACAATAGCCAAGATATGGAAACAACCTAAAAGCCCATCAGTAGATGAATGAACAAAAAAATATGCGGTATACATACAGTATAGAATAGTTTTCAGCTATAAAACAAAACAAAACAAAACCCAGTATCTTGCTATTCACAACAGGAATGAGCCTTGAGCATATTATGTATGCTAAGTAACATAAGTCAAACAGAGAAAGACAAGTAATGTATAGCATTTTATTGTAGAATTAAAAAATGTTAAACTCATGAAAAACAATAAAATTGTGGTTACAGGGAGATAAGGGTGGGGAGATTAAGACTGATGTTAAGGGAACAAACTTGCAACAAGTAGTAAACAAACCATCAAGATCTAATGCACAATGCAATGAACAAAGACAACAATATTGTACAATAATTATATAACTGGCAAATATGGCTATAATAGCAATCATATTATAACATGTAAATGTATCAAATAACACACTCACCTTTTAAATTTACATAATGTTATATGTCAAATTCAATAAAAAGGTGTTTGAATGTTTTCCTGGCCTATTCTCTAGAAGCACTTGCATGATTTGGAATTAATTCTTTAATTATTTAGTAGAAAAAAATGTGTTATATTATTTGGACATGGAGTTTACTTTGTAGGAAGATTTTTAAATATAGACTCAATTTTTTGCAGATATCAAGCTATGCAGGATTTCAGTTTTTCCTTTTGCTTTGATGTTATATAACTCAAGGAATATGATAAAGTATAAATTTTTTTATTTGTTAATATCAAGTTTTATCTTTTTAATACTACTTGCAATTATAGCCCTTTCTGCTCTTTGATCTTGATATAGGATATTTTTGTCTTGACTTTCTTAAGAAAGCATATACACACGCTATTATTAGTCTTTTTAAGATTCATTTGTCTTGATTCTCTTTATTGTTATTTATTTCATCAATGTCTGCTCTATATAAACATCATGTTCCATTGTTCTAATTTATTATTTAATTTGAATATCTTTTCTTTAGTTGGATACATAACACACTAACATTCTAGACTTTCTTATTTTTTAGCACATAGATTTATAGTCATAAATTTCTTTAACAATTGATTTGCTTGGATCCAATAAGTTTTGGTGTTTAGTTTTTTTTTTCAAATAAGTATTTTTCAAATATTCATTGTTAACATTTTTTATTCAAGTAATATTTAATAGTACATTTTTATACTGCCAGATATAAAAAGTTTCCTGATCAAAGACAGTATGCTATAAAATTTTAGTTCCTTGAATTTTATTAAGATTTCTTTTGTGGCTCAGCATATAGTAAATTTTGAAAACTGTTCCATGTATCCTAACACAATTTTATCTTCAACTGTAAGCACAATATTTTATATGTATCTATCAGATTATGTTTGTTCATGAACTGGTTAAACTTTCATGATTGCTGTTTGGTATGATTCATATACTAGTTACTAAGTGGTGTATTAAAATCATGCATTATAGATTATTCTTTTTAGTTATGTTTTTCTGATGAGTGTACCATTAATCATTATCAAATTGCCCTCTACTTAGCAATGCTTTTGTATTACTATCTACTTTGATATTCTGACTTGAAATTTTGCCATTGACTATGTAATTAATATTTTTCTTTAGTCTTCACAACTATAAACTTTTGAGATAATATATGCACTATCTTCACTGCAAGAGTAATTTTAATGAATGTCACTATCTAAAACATTACACAAGTACAATACAGATATATTTCCTAGGATGATAATATATTACTTATGTATCCATTTGGGATGTTTATATGGAAATTTTCCCACAGATTTACCTTAGCCTGCATGGAACTATGTATCTGTAAGTTTACTGGTAACAAACCTTCCACAAGTTTATAAAATATGAATACTTACCGCTATTGTGCCTTTATTGACAGCTGTGTAGAATGGAAACAGACTTAACTGAATTTTTGAAGGACTTCTAAATGGAATCTTGACTAGGTGGGGAAACAAATGAAGGTAGATGGAGTCTATAGATAGTGAGCTGGTGAGGGACACAATGTTGTAGAGTGGTTAAGAAGAGCTAAATTGAGTCAAAGCAATCCTATTAATACTTGAAGGGTAAGACACACTAAATCACAAAGGAAGTTCCTCAATATTTTAAGTAGTCTCAATATTAGTTTAACTTTCATTGTGGTCTTCCACATTGAGATAAAATAAAATATAACTGAAATTCACAGGAATCAAAAGTTTCAAGAAGTCTGTGGCCTAAATATTAGGGGGAAATTACTTTTTTTAAAAAAAGACAGTGAATCTTGTAAGAATAATTTCCTGACAAATTAAAAACTAGGCAATTGTCTGAAATCATTACTGAAGAGAGATGTGTATCTTAAAAGCATAGGAAGTAATAACAATAAGAAGAGGAAAGTGGATAGCATGCATTTTAAGAGTAAAAAGCTTTTTAAAGGCAGAAGTACAATGCCTTCTTGTTTAATTCAAAGGAAGGCTATATTGTTCACCAAATTATTCACAAAATTTCTCTTTGATTTTGTAAAAGTACAAGTAGGAAGAGTCTTTAAAAGAACTGACACTTTATTTCTTCTGAGAAAAACTACATTCCATTCCAATGAGATGAAATACTACTTAAGTAAGAATAGAGAATCTCTTCTTCCAAAATAGAATATATGATGCACAAACACAATGAATGAGGTTAAGAGGAGACAAATTATAGCACTGTGAGGAAAGATACGAATGAGCGGTACTGAAATAAAGGCACAGGGTGGCATTAGGAAAAAATGAAATGGGTATGAATGCAGCTGAAAAGTAAGAAATCCCATAAAATCACCATGTGGGTGAAGATAGAGGAATGTGCAGAGTTGGCTGAAATAACTTGCTGTATAATTTTAATCACGTCTTATATTGCAAGTTACTGAACCAAGAACAATATTAAGTTCCTGATGGTAGAGAAGACAATATTTGTTACATTTCAAAATGTTTCCAAATAAGGCAACTTAAAAAATCTTTAATTTATTTCTGGGACAACAATTACCTCTCTGCATACAAGTGTCCATACACTTTTTGTCAGCAATGGTAATATTTGGACCAGAATATTTCCTCTTTCCATTTAGTAGAAATACAGTGTTAAAAATATATCCATTTACAAAGAAGCTTTAGCTCATATTCCAGGAAATACTTGCTGATTCTAAGACATTCAAAGCCAATTTTTATTTTTCTTTCATTCCTTGCTATCCAATTTACCTTTTATCTGATGTTGCATAAAATCCTTCTTGAAACACAAGAGAATAGATTCAACAGTTTTCCAACAAGTTGTTTACTTGTTTACTTGTTTTTCTTTTTTCCCTCTATTCTCAACTTCTATTATATTTTTAAATCAATACATTTTCATGTCTATGCTCTTTACCATACAGTTTATGCAGTTTCCTTTGGTTCTGCAAAATTAAATGTTTATGAATATATATATGCTAAGAGTCCCAGTCTGCCTACTGATTCTGAGGACAGCTTTAAGCAGCGGATGAGGCCCAGATGGGAGAGAATTCAGGGTTGGCAAAGACAGGAGTAGAGGGCAGAGTTGACAGCCACTTGGGAGCTGTTAAAAACAAATCCGCCAAGATCTGGAGAGACCTCAGAAAGGGAATCAAGGAATGAACTGGGCAAATGTGTCAGTGGAAATCTGTTCAGTGTGCGAAGTTAAGAAGTCTAGCTCTCTGATTCATGGATCATGTATAAAACACTTATAGGAAAGGTAATGCAGTGACAAAACACCATCAACTTGCTAAAGTGTAGAAGGAATATTGTGAATCTCAACTATACCCTTGCTTTAATAACCTGCCCTGCTACTCATATTTGAATTCAAATGTAAAAAGTTTTAAAAGAACCTGGAAAATATTTTAGGAAAACTGTTCAAAGCTTATCCATATTAGGAATCCTAATAAAATAAACTGGTTCAACATAGAAAAACTGGAAGTGTTAGAATTTTCTGAAATTGCTCCTTGATTACACTGAATTTTGAATGGCCATTATCCCATAGACAATATGTGGGTAATAAGTCTCAAACTGGCTATTTTAGGGAAAAGACTGAATATGTGCCAAATATGTTGGAGCACATCAAACATACATAATAATGAGTAAAAATAGTAAATCAAAGAGAAATGTGTAAATTAATTATGATAGCTTCTCGTGAAATTTTTCTTATATACTTGCAAAAACTTCAAAGTAGTTTCCATATATATATTTGATATATTTGTTTTTACATCCTTACAATTGCTTCGACATATTCAATTTTCATGTTAAAGGATAACATCACTCACATGGAAATCTCTAGTTGTCACTGACACGCACACACACCCACACACACACAATCATTCTGTGACCAGACCTACATTCTTTTCTCTACAAATTTCTCATGGACATTTCCAACATTGAATTTATTTTTTAAAAACTTACAGTGGACATGAAAGTGAATACACATTTATATTTAAATATTTCTGTACATTCCAATATATCCATAGAGAGGTCTCTCTCTCTCTCTCTCTCTCTCTCTCTCTCTCTCTCTCTCTCTCACACACACACACACACACACACACACACACACACACACCTGTCTTAAGAAGAAATATATTTTTAGTTTTCTATCTAAAACTCAATGATAAAACTCCAGCATCTGTTTCTGATAAGGATTTACATTAATTTTTATAGGAGTTTGGGATATGGAAGAGTAAAAGTGCACACCGTTTAGACACAGAGTAATTTATCATTTATCAGCACTGTGGAATAATATAAAGGTATTGCACTGAACAATATAGTAAAGTTTCTATTCTCATCATATTAACCAAGATTTGACATCTCCTTATCTGTGACTTAAAAAAAGATTATTTTTTTAGCCTACCACTTGAGAAAGATATATTGCTCCTTTGTTGTTTATCAGACTTCTTTTCAGTGTAATTTTCACAAACATTTCCAGAAATAAGTACTCATAATAATGTAAAGTAGCATACATTTCCCAAAGTGTTTTTCAGCCAGCACTTTAGGAAAAAATAGCCAATGTTTAGTCAGCATGTTACAGAAAAATTTAAAAAGTAGAACATTACTTCTAGTAACAAGAATTTAAATCAATGTTTATACATTGAGGAATGGTTAAATGTACATAATGGAATAATAGCCATTAAAATCAATTAGTTATATCTCTTCCATGTGTCTAGGAGGTGTATTTCAAAAAGAAAATGAATAAGGCATATTTCCCCCTCTTGGAGTATTCCACCAAGTCATATGGTAGAAGTGTAACTAATTATTTATAATGCTATCCATATTGTAAATATATCATCATTTATAAGCACACACGTTTATCTATGTTTTATATATCTGTATTAATATATATAATGATATATGTCAATATATCATTATAGGAGCATGTAAGTACTGAGGATAATAAAGGACCCATATTACTACCTATTAGGTGGCTAATATACATTATTTTGAGTGGGTAGTTATATGGAGGGAAATAAGTGTAATAATAGATATATTGTTGATTATTAAACATTTATGTATTTACACAAAACACATGTATATACATACATATAAAATTAAATAAAATTATTTAAAAAGAAACAATAAAACAAGAGGGACAATCTTTTTGTCCATAGCATTCTTGAATGTCTCCTGATTCTCACTCAAGATGCTTCCTTTCTGTGAAACTTGTCTGTATGAAGAATGCTGGGAAATTGTTCCTGAGCAACATATCTTATTTTTGTTTCTGTTTCTGTTCTTGTGTGATTGTTATTTTACTAAGGCTTTAAAAATGAGAATCAAAATTACTCGAGATTTTTGATTTGGGAACAAACTATAAAATCAAAGCATTATTTTTCTCAAATAACTTTTCTACAAACCGTAAGATGCTGGTTCTAAGTTTTCATTTCATTCATTTATGCAAATATATCTAAAATTTAATTGAGCCATATACTCAGATCTTCACAATCCAAAGTAGCTATGTATCTGTTTGGTCTCTTCAACTTACTGTACCATTAGATCAAAGCATAGCAATAGTTGTCCACATATTTACATATTTTCTGAACTGCTAGAAAATTGATCTGAGAATTAACAGAACAATCTGCATAATTTGAGGGAGATAACAGGGTAGGTACATTGTACAGAGAGACAAATTGGGGGAGAGAAGAGCCTCAGTGACACAGAGGAGAGGGAGACATTTTCGCAAAGAGGAAAAAGAGAGAGGTGGAGAGAGAGCATTGCATCAGGTTTGCACAAGAAAACACTCCCCCCCCCCCCCACAGATAGCAGCTGGGTAGAAAGTGACAACACACTCTGGGGACTGCACAAGAAAACTGTTCTCCAAAACCACTGATGGGAGAAAAAGGAGAGGGTTTCAATAGTGCCAGTTTCTTATAAACAACAGAGCACAGAGTCTGACCTTTCAGAACTCAACTCCTGGTTATTCTCTGGGAGGAAGAAGGGCAGTGCCATGGGAGTGGGCAGCACAGTCTGAGGGTCCCCTGGGTTGCTCTGGGAGAAGAAGTTCCCCTGCTTGGAGTGCATTTGGCAGAGGTGATACAGTCTCTGTGTGGGCTAAAGACCTGGTCAGTGCCATTGAGCTGCCATGTTCACCAGTAGAGGAACAAAGACATTGGTTGAAGGCTGCAAACTCCAGTGCTTCCTGTGTGTTGAAATTTACCAAAATTTTGGAGCTGCTACCACTGTGTGGCCGCAGGACCATGGCTTGGGACAAGCCAGCACCAGCCACAGCATGGGAAGACCCTTCCCTGGAGGGTCACTGCAGGTCCAAACCACAGCGGTCTCCAAAGTGTGTGGGGCTTTGAAATATAGCTGCACCTGAGATAAAACTCTGGAGGGAGATGCTGCCTAGTAAGCAGATAGCTCAGACACAGAGGGGAAAGGCAGGGAGCTGATGGAAGCATAAGACGCAGGAGGGGTGATAATCATACACCTGTGAGGGCAAACCCATTTTCAAAATTAGTACAACACAATCCACCCTAATGAGCTAAAGAGCACGGCCAAGTGGAGAATGGAGCCATTACACCCAGCCCCACTCTCTGCACCCTCCCAGGCACATCTCCACTAAGTTGACCTGAGAATCAGAGCAGCAGGTTCCTCCTCCAGAACACCAGCACAAATCCCGTCCACAAGCTTAGTATACAGACCATAAAATGCTGCATAGTTTCAGCTCTAGGGGAAACTGGATATAGCTTCATTTGTGTTTTGTTTGCTTGTTTGTTTGTATGGTTTTTGTTTTTGTTTTGTTGTTTGGTTTTATTTATTTTTGAAAGATAGTGTGCACACAAGTGGGGAAGGGGCAGAGAGAGAGGGGTACAAAGGATCAAAAGTGGGCTATGCAATAACAACAGAAAGCCTGATGTGGGGCTGGAACTCCCAAACTCTGAGATCATGACCTAAGACAGATGCTTAACTGACTGAGCCACCCAGTTGCCCCATTGTTTTAATTGTTTTTGTTTGTTTGTTTGTTTGTTTTCTTTTTCTTTTGTCTCATGGATACAGAAAGAGAAAATTTTTTTAACTATTTAAATTTTTTTTCATTTTTAATTTTTTTCTCTTCCTTTCTCTTTTCTCTTATTTCTATCAACCTTCTCTTTTTTTAAAAAAAAAATTTTTTTTTTGACGTTTATTTATTTTTGGGACAGAGAGAGACAGAGCATGAACAGGGGAGGGGCAGAGAGAGAGGGAGACACAGAATCGGAAACAGGCTCCAGGCTCTGAGCCATCAGCCCAGAGCCTGACGCGGGGCTTGAACTCACGGACCACGAGATCGTGACCTGGTTGAAGTCGGACGCTTAACCAACTGCGCCACCCAGGCGCCCCTATCAACCTTCTCTTAATAAGCATACCAAAACACACATAGGATCTAGCTTCCTTTATTTGCCTTTTTTTGATGTTTAAATTTCTATTTCATTTTACTAATAGTATTATTGTTTTTTCTTACTCCAAAATGACAAGACAAAACAAAGGAAGAAGAGGGCCAGGGATTTAATCAAAACATATATAAGATATCTAAACTAGAATTTGAAGCAACAATTATAAAGATACTAGATACACTTGAAAAAAGCACAGAAGACACATGAAAATCCCTTTCTACTGAGATAAAAGAACTAAAATCTAGTCAGGCCAGAAATGAATAATGCTATAATGGAGATGCAAAACCAAATGGAGGCCATAAAAGCGAGGATGGAGCAGGCAGAGAAGCAAACTAGCAATATAGAAGATAAAGTTGTGGAAAATAAGCTGAAAACAAGGGGAAAGCAAAGATCAGGGATCATGAAGACAGACTCAGGGGACTCAATACTTGTTAAAACATAATAACATTCATATTATAGGAGTCCCAGAAGATGAAGACAGAGAAAAAGGGGCAATATGTTTATGTGAGCAAATTATAGTTCAAAACTTCCCTAATCTGGGAAGGAGACAGACATCAAAATCCAAAAAGCACAGAGAACTCCCATTAAATTCAACAAAAGCTGTCCATTGCCAAGACATATCATAGTCAAATTCATAAAATACACATACAAGGATATAATCATGAAGTCAGCAATAGACCAAAAAAAAAAAAAAAAAAAAAAGTCCTTAACCTACAAGGGAAGACAGATCAGTTTCACAGCAGATCTGTCCACAGAAACTTGGCAGGCCGGAACAAGTGTCAAGATATATTCAACATGCAGAATGGGAAAAATATGCAGCCAAGAATACTCAACTGAGTAATGTTGTCATTCAGAATAGAAGGAGAGATAAAGAGTTTCCCAGACAAACAAAAACTAAAGGAGTCTGTGACCACTAAACCAGCACTGCAAAAAATTTTAAGGGGGAGTCTGAGTGGAAGAAAAAAACAAAAACAAAAAAAACACAAAAGACCAAAAGCAACAAAGACTAGAAAGGATTACCAGTTGGATCACCAGAAATACTGACTCTACAGGTAACACAATGGCACTAAATTCATACCTTTCATTAATCACTCCGAATGGAAATCAACTAATGCTCCAATCAAAAGACAAAAGGCATCAGAATGGATATAAAAATAAGATCCATCTATATTCTGCCTACAAGAAACTCATTTTAGACCTAAAGACACCTGTAGATTGGAAGTGAGGGGATGGAGAACCATCTATCATGTTAATAAACATCCAAGGAAAGCCAGAATGGACATTTTTCCAAAGAAGACATCCAGGTGGCTAACACGCACATGAAAAGATGCTCAACATCACCTATCATCAGGTAAATACAAATCAAAACCAAATGGGATACCACCTCACAGCTGTCAGAATGAATAAAAAGAAAAAAAACAGATGTTGGTGAGCATGTGGGGAATGGAGAACCCTCTTACAGTGTTGGTGACTGGTGCAGCCACTCTGGAAAGCGGTATGCAAGTTCCTCAAGAAGTAAAAAATAGAACTACCCTATGACTCAGAAATTGCACTACTAGATATTTACCCAAAGGATACAAAAATAAAGATTTGAAAGGGTACATGCACCCAATGTTTACAACAGCATTATCAACAATAGCAAAACTATGCGGTGATCCCAAGTGTCCATTGAGTGATGAATGTGTAAAGAAGATGTGTTGTGTGTGTGTATATATATACATACACCACACAATGGAGTAGTACTCAGCCATCAAAAGTAATGAAACCTTGCCATTTGCAATAATGTGAATGGAGGTAGAATGTATTATGCTAGGTGAAATACGTCAGAGAAAGAAAAATACCATATTATTTCAGGTCACACATGGAATTTAGGAAATAAAAAAAAGATGAAAAGTTATATGGAAAGTTATATGGAAATTTGAGGGGGAGAGAAGAGAGGGAAACAAACCACAAGACACTCTTAATGACTGAGAACCAACTGAGGGTTGATGGAGGCAGGTAGGCACGTGGAGGATGGGCTATATGGGTGATGGGTACTAAGGAGGGTACTTGTGATGAGCACTGGGTGCTGTATGTAACTAATGAATCACTGAATTCTAACTTCTAAAACCAATATTGCACTGTATGTTAACTAAATAAAATTTTAAAGGGAGGGAGAGAAAGAGAGAGAGAGAGAGAGAGAGAGAGAGAGAGAGAGAAAGAAAGAAAGACAGACAGACAGACAGACGGAGAGGGAGAGGAGGAAACTATGAAGACCGGATTTCCTGGCTGGCTCAGTTGGTGGAGCATGGGACTCTTAATCTCAGGGTCATGAGTTTGAGCCCTGCGTTGGTTAGAGAGATGACAAAGGAGGGGGAGGGGGAGTAGAAGAAGAATGTATGAAGAGAGATTCACCCACAACCATATTCAATGGACATGATGTGGTGACGGTCTCCAAGAGCCAAAATATCCTCTTCCACTCTTTCAGAGATGATAATCATGATTTGTGATGCCTAACTTACTGTCCTTATTTGTTACTCTACCATGCTTCATTATGAGGCAACTTTCTTGTTGTTCAGGAAAAGATAAATGTTTGCAGAATATCTTATAGTTCCATTTACATGTCTCGTTGCCTTTGATAAAAGGTATCACATACTAGAAAACATAACAGCAAATTATTAAGCTGAACTTTGTCTTTTCCAAACCCCCCTCCCCACTGAGATAAAGAATCAACACTGGGCATATAAGTAGCCCTCTACTGTGTTGGATAACACAGAATGTTCCAAAGGTCTTTGGGCACATATACCATCTTTTTCTCTTTCATTTCCTTCATAAATGCACCTTGTTATTAACTACTTGGCAAGGATGGCCTCTGATATCCTTCCAACAAAGGTTTTGAGGTCAATAGAAAGTCAGGAAACAAATTGTTTTGGCAAAAGAAAATTGCTCTTGCCTCTCTATTAGAAAAATGAAAGCATTGCCCTGATTGGTGAAGCTTTCAAAATTATCAATCTAAGTTGATATAAGAGTCTTTAACAGTTTTAAGCATTCAAGATATTCCCCTTCACATTCCAAAGTGTTCATGATAGATGAATATTTTGAGTTCAAATCTTCTTTGTGACAAATGATCTCTTGCTCTTGTGATCCACCAGCATCCATGATGCAAGGGATAGTTTATGATAGAAATGATTCCAATGTCTTCTATTATTTTCTAAAATATGTATGAAGTAAAATATTCATGGAAAAAGTTTAAGGGTACACTTTAATGTATTCTTACAAACCTAAAATGTTACTAGCATGCAGATAAAAAACAACCTTAGTAGCAGACCTGCAGCACCCCCTTATATCCCTATTCAGTCACTACATACTCAAGGGTAAAAAAATTGATAACTTCTACTACCACAGATGTGTTTTGTCTTTGAAATTTATATAAATAAGAATATACAGTGTATAACTTTTCTGTCTGCTGTATTTCACTCAACATTACATGTGTGAGATTCAAAAATAACTATTGTGTATAATGTAGTTCATACATCCTCAACGCTGTATAAAATCTTATTCTGTGAATATATTACATTGCATCCACTGAATTTTGATAAGAATATATGTGTAGTTTCCAGTTTGGAGCTGTTAGAAATAACTAGCAATGAATGTGTTTTGGTGAACTTCTGTTTGTAATGTTGTTGTGTATACACCTAGGAAGATAGAATTTTTGTGCAAAACGACATGCATGTTGTACTCATTTCCTGCTGCTGCTGTATCCAATTACCACAATCTTGGGAGCTTAATGCAACACAAATTTATTCTCCTCATTCTAGGTGTCAGAAGTCTAGAAATGGCTCCTCGGGGCTACATTCCTCCTGAAGGTTTTAGGATAGAATCCATGTCCTTGCCTTTTCTGCTTCTAGATGCCA
This sequence comes from Herpailurus yagouaroundi, assembly GCF_014898765.1. Classification (NCBI taxonomy): domain Eukaryota; kingdom Metazoa; phylum Chordata; class Mammalia; order Carnivora; family Felidae; genus Herpailurus; species Herpailurus yagouaroundi. Next base: position 19,992,087 of record NW_024412396.1, on the reverse strand, counting down.
TCTATATTCTTTGGCTCAAAGCCTCTCCTGCCACCTCCAAAGCCAGCATCCTCTCTGCTCTCTGCTTCCATCCTTACATTTTGTGTCTCTAACTTTGATCCTCTTGATCCCACTTAATATGAGCTTTGTGGTTACACTGGGCTCACCCAGATAATGAGCATTATTTCACATCTCAAGATCCTTAATTTAATCACATGAGCATAGTCATTTTACCGTGTAAGTTTAACTTGTTCATAGATTCTAGGGATTAGGATATTGACATCCCTGAAGACATTATGCAGCTTAACACATATATGGTCAGTTCTAATGGATAATACTGAACAGCTTCCCAAAGTGGTTTTATCAATTTACATGTCCACCATCAGGGTACGAAAAATTTGGTAGCTTCAGACTTAACACAGCCTTATGAACATGTAGAATCACCTGTATTCATTTTAGCCATTCTGCGGGTATACAAAGGTATCTATTGTGGTTAATTTACCATTTCTTTGTGACTAATAAGGTTGAATATTTTTTCATTTATTTCTTAGGCATTTGTATATTTTATTTTGTAAAGTGTCTATTCACATTTTTGTTTGTTTTTATTGGTTTATACAGTTGAATTTTTCTTCAGAGCTAATTACAATAATTAAGTACGCAAAATAAATTTCAAATATATTTTCCCAGCCCATGGGGCATCTTTTCATTCTCATAAGGGAGTCTTGAGATGAACAAAGTTTTCAACCTTAATAGAGTCCAGTTTATTAAAATTTTATTCTATGGCCAGCCCTTGTTATATTGATTATTTACCAACTTCAATATTTGCCTACTCCTTTGTCATAAACCTGATGCCACTTTATGTGTATGTATCCTTCTGGACACTCAGTCTGTTCCATTGATATGTGTCTATCATTTACCTAATAAAACACTTTTGGAATTTCTATGACTTTATAATTAATCATTCACCTTTTTTTACTTTTGGCATATGTGTTCTGTTTCAGATAGGTATGTGTGTCATTATGTCTGAAACATTTAACAATACTGTACTAGTTGATGTGTACTTAAAATAAAAAAAAATACTTGTCCATGATTAACTTATGGTCTCCTTAAGAGGTTTAGAGTGTGATATATTCTTAGGAATTACAAAAAGTTCTAGTTGACCATGATCTAGTTATAGAGAATCACTGAAAAATTTTATAAGAGAGAGGAAATATATTCTGATAAGTATTATGATATATTATGCTAGCAGCTTGATAAAGGACATATTGAAATAATGCCAAATATAGGAATCATGATTGAAATATTTTGCAGGATGTGAAAAGAACATGTGGGTTTCCAGGGGAAATTAATATTTAATTATCTGCAAATAAAGAGAAGGTATGACAATACTTTACTCTTTTCCCATATTTTCCCCAAAAGTCAGATGAATTCTCAAGCAAAAATATATATAACCTTTCAAGCTGAAATCCTACATTTTGTCAGATGGAGCCATCATAGAGAGTCACAATTTTACTTTCAAACTGTAGCAGCACAATTAATTTAACATTTAAAATTACACACACACACACACACACAATCAGGAAATAATAGAATATATCATACACACACATCACAAATGTGATGGCAGTTTTAAGGAGAATAGGCAATTGAAAGTAGACTATTAGCAGGTAATCATTACAAACACCTACAGAGTTGGGCATAGAACCGTTCTGTATTATTTATTTTTATTTCTCCTTTTTCCTTCTATTTTATATAAAGAATGCTGGTGGTGGTTACATTATAACTTGTTTTATATGGGAGTTTGATATGACAGAACAATACTGTAATAAATTAGAAGTTTATGTGATTTTCTATTTCCTCTGGTATTCTACACACCACACACACACATACACACACACACACACACACACACACACACACACACACACACACACACCTATAGATAGAAAGAAAGATGATAGATAAGTTAGAGGCAAAAGTAAATAATCATTCTGGTTGCTCTTTATTCCTACCACTTCAATCAAGTTCCATTCTCTGCCCTGGATTCTGATCCCCAATGACTTCTTTGTCCTCATTCTTCAAAAGAAATACTTCCATGAGATATGAAGGCAGCCTTACTAAAACGTCAGGCATGTCTCATACTCCCTCTCAGCATCACTGAGGTTCTGACAGTATCTATCTCTTTCATTCACTCTGGGGTCTAAGCACATTATCTCCTTCCTGGTCTTTCAAATCTAGGAGTGATACAGCTTTTAACTATTACTTACTTTTTAGTTTCTATTGCTGTTATGTACCTACTCTGTTGACATTACAGTAAATTGTCCCTACATTAAACTCTCCTTTCAGTTTTAACCTACTTAGTGTGTCATTTCTTAGGGGGAATGTTATAAATATTGTAGATTGAAACTATCTGCAAGTATCCAACCTCTCCAAAGCTCAAGAGACAAGGAAGACTAAAGAATATATTTGGGTGGTGTCAGTTTATTCATGAGTTGGGTTTACAGTTCTAGAAGACATTACCAGGGACATTGTTCAGTACAAATACATTATACAAGGCAAAAAAGAGATGCAACGATTGTTCATGATGATATTAGACAACTGGGAAACTAAGGGTCGGGAAAGTTACTTTCTGCATGTGTATTTCTGCTATTTCTTGTTTCTGCTGCTTCTCACACTTGTCTGCCTGTAGAAGAATTACCACTTTACATTCAATTCCCCTTTTGACGTTTTTCAAGTGGTAGGATTCTGGAACTGCTCGAGGGCTGGCTTGTGGGAGTGAATTAGAGATTTTTCCCTCCACATAACACTAAGGATGACAAGTTACTTTCCTATTCATCTCCATGTAGTGGAGTTTCTTTTTCACACAACCTTACACAGAAAAGTATAAGTTTGTTTAAATCCCCAATTTATGCAGAGGTCCCTGATTGGAATTCTCTCCTTTACGGACCTTGTATTTACCTTTTATACCCTTACTGCCACCATTACTAAACAAAACAAAACAAAACAAAACAAAAAACAAACTCAAGTTGAAAAGGGAATCCCTCAGGATTTGCAAAAAGTGTTGATTGTGAAATATGTTTTTCCTACTATAGCATTTGAAAACTTACCAATTTATGGATGTTTAGAAGTGAATTACTCCAGCCATTACTGATGAAATACACTAGGTAGACTTTTAGGAGATTTTTTTTAATGTTTTATTTATTTTTGAGAGAGACAGTGTGTGAGCAGGGGAGGAGCAGAGAGAGGAAGGCCAAAATCCAACGCAAGCTCCAGGTTCTGAGCTGGCAGCACAGAGCTGAACAGGGTGACTCGAACTCATGAACCCTGAGATCATGACTTGAGCTGAAGTTGGACACTAAACTGACTGAGCCCCCGGCACCCCTAGGAGCTATTATTCAGGTGGAATTATTGACTGTATCACACTAGCTCTTTGTTTTCCTTTTAGGAATAAGCTAGAGGTGGATCTCTCACATGTTTAACAGACTCAGTTTACCTGTAGATCTTTTTTTTTTTTTAATGTTTATCTTTATTTTTCAGACAGAGAGAGACAGAGCATGAGCGGGGAAGAGGCAGAGAGAGGCAAACACAGAATCAGAAGCAGGCTCCAGGCTCCGAGCTGTCAGCACAGAGCCCCACGCAGGGCTTGAACTCACAAATCGTGAGATCATGACCCGAGCCGAAGTCGGACGCTCAACCGACTGAACCACCCAGGCGCTCCTGAAGATCTCTTTTTAATAGAGAGGTACAGTATTTAACTCAATCTGGAATATATCTTCAAAATTTTAAATGGTTTTAATTTTTTTTTAGGTTACAAACTCTTTGTTTTTGTAATTTCAACATGAAAATCCGTGGTGATTTTTTTTCTCTTATGTGAAAATGTAATAATGTTCAACATACAAATGGCAATTATTTTTCTTTCTTTTTTTTATTTAAAGCTTAATTATTTATTTTGAGAGAGTGTGTGTGTGAGCAGGGAAAGGGCAGAGAGAGAGGGAGAGAGAATCCTAAGCAGGCTCTGCACTGTCAGCACAGAGCCAAACACCGGGCTCGAACTTAAAAACAATGGAGCCAAAATCAAGCATCAGACGCTTAACCAACTGAGTCACCCAGGCACCCCAGCAATTATTTTTCTATGTTTAAAATTCCCTTTGTTTTAGTAAAAAAAATTATGTTTGGGTTTAAAGTATTTGTGAACATTTTAACTTCTACATATTTATTGAAATTAGGTTTTTATTTATTTAACCTTAATCATATATCCAATGCCTTGCTGTAGTCAACTTTTTAAAGAACTATTATTATGTTTAAATATGTCTTAGTTTTCCTATGTATGTATAAGGTAAAGTCACATCTAGTGCCCTTTGGTGAAAGTATCTTTTATACTCAATCCACTTGGAGCCACTGTTTTCTTATTCTGTCCTAAGTTCCTAACTTACTCTACAGTTGGGCAAAAGTTCTTGTGAAGTTCTTATTTGTCTACATTTGAGCAGCATAATTTAACAATTGTGGAACAAAGCAGTAATTCACAAGCACTGATGATACGTTCCTTGTTCACCGGGTAGAAATTGGTTATTTTATGCATAATTTAACATATACCACATAAGTTGATACATACCGTTAACAGAGAAATGATGAAAGAAATGCCTTTAGAAGTGAAAAAAAAAATTAGAAATGGCCGGCCCAGATTTTATTATTCTACAGTAATTATATTTTTTCTAAACAAAAATACTTTGGGAAAATGATAGTATTTCAAAACATCCTACAATTTCAATAGGCTACGTCACTAACTAACACATTAGAGAAGACAGTAAATGTTCTTTAGACTTCATAGGGAATCTTCTTGTCAGCTTTTCCTAAAAATCATCTTTAAAATTTCTGCATGGATAAGAACACTGGAGTTTCATTTAAAAGTTATGCTTTTTCATAAAACATTATCCACACAGTACATGGCAAAGGCTAAATATCATTGAGGAAAATGTCAAATTAACATACTTTGTTTCTGTGAAATTGGCTACATTATGCTGGTAATTTAAGGCAAATCAACCTCCTTTATCCCAAATGGCTTCATAATAAAAAACAGTGCTTATGGGTCAATTTTGGGTGTCTGGGGGTGAACAGTTTCTTGAAAAATAATTTGGAGATTTTAAGTGAGAATCATTAGTTACTTTATGAAAGATGGAGGGATGAAGGTGAGATTATCGTAAATTAAAAAAAAATGATATAGCAACATAGATTACATGTTTTTCACTGTGTCTTAGAGTATAATATTTCAGGAGATATGATACACTTATCCTCCACTCAGGATGAAGAAGCATTTCTAAGTGTTGACATTCAGGGTTACTCCATAAGAGCTGTCCTCAGAAGGCCTCGGCAGGATAATATCCCACACCGTGGGGGAGATACCTATTGGAATCCCTACCTCATATTCTTGTTGTTCCAGGAAAATTTCTTACAGTTCTCCAAAACACCTATACTCTACTATTTTGGTTGGCATAAAACATGCTTTTCTGTGATCTTATCCATCTTTATTTGGAGGCAGTATTGAAGGTTAAACAGAGTCAATTAACCTGTACTTGTTCAAAAGTTCAATGCTAAAACATTTTCATAATCAGAGAGAAAACAGTCAGCACAGAGCCTGCTTCTGATCCTGTCTGCCTCTCTCTCTTACCCTCCTCCGCTCATGTGTGACACATGTGTGTGTGTGCACATACATTGTCTCTCTCTCTCCCTCTCTCTCTCAAAAACAAACTTATGAAATATGAAATTTACTTCCTTTTTGTCCAATTCTTTAAATGTTATTTACGGGAGGTAGGTGGGGGGGATGGGCTACATGGGTGATAGACATTAAGGAGGGCACTTGTTGGGATACACACTGGGTGTTATATGTAAGTGATGAATCACTTTCTACTCCTGAAACCAATATTACACCATATGTTAACGAGAATTTAAGTAAAAACTTGAAACAAACGAATATGTGCAATTTCATTTACATAATGCCACCTACACAATGCCATTTGCAGACTTTCCACTAGGAAAGGGTGGAATAATTTTGAAATGCTCTAATTTATAGACATACATTTGTTTCTATAAACTTGATTTTATCTTTAGTTAGTTTTATTGTTACTTTTTCAAGAAATGCTACTTGAGGGTTCCTCATAGAAATAGGAAATCATAATTTATAGAATCTTAAAATAAAGGCTCATGTTACATCTAAATGGGAAAGAAAAGCCAGATATGACATGGGCAGAGAAGGCAATCACTGATGGAAAATGTGAGCACCACAATATAAGTATTTTATTTCAATTTTTCAAATATAATTTAATGTCAAATTGGCTAACATACAGTGTGTACAGTGTGCTCTTGGTTTTGGGGGTAGATTCCCCTGGTTCATCACTTACATTCAATACCCAGTACTATCCCAACAAGTGCCCTTCTCAAATTCTATCACCCATTTTCCCCTCCCCCCCATCAACTTAACGTTTTTAAGTTTATTTATTTGTTTTGAGAGAGAAAGTATGTGTGAGCTTGGAATGAGCAGAGGGGACTGGGGAGAGAAAGAATCCCAAGCAGGCTCTGCAGTGTCTGCATGGAGCCCAGTGCAGGGCTGGAACTCACCAACCATGAAATCACAACCTGAGCCAAAATTAAAGAGTCTCATGCTTAACTGTGTGAGTCACCCAGGGACCCCCATGATATAAATTCATGTTAACAATTAAAATAAGGCAATTCAGGAAAGGAAGCAATGAACAAAATGAAAAGGCAACCTATTGAACTGGAAAAATATTTGTAAATCATATGTCTTATTATGGATTAATATCCAAACTATATAAACAACTCTTACAACTCAACAGCAAAAACAATAAATTATGTGATTTAAGAATGGGCAAAAGATCTGAACTGAAATTTTCCCAAAGATGACATACAGAACACCGACAGGTACATGAAAAGGTGCTCAAAATCATTAATCAGGGGAATGCAAATCAAAACACAATGAGATGTCACTTCACATCTTTTAGAATGGTTATTATTCAAAAGATAAACAGTACTAAAGGGAGGCAATGATGGAGAAAAGGAAACTCTTGTGCAGGGTTGGAAGAAATGTAAATAGGAGAAGCTACTATGGAAACCAGTATTCAGAGACCTCAGAAAATTAAAAAAGAATTACCATACATAATTCAGTAATTCCACTTCCTGGTATTTATCCAAAGAAAATGAAAACACGCAAAAAAAAATTTGCATCGCATGCTCTTGCAGCATTATTTACAATAGCTAAGATACAGAAACAACCTAAATGTCCATCAATGAATAAATGAATAAAGAAGATGTGGCACGCACGCGCGCGCGCACACACACACACACACACACACACACACACACTGAAATACTAAGCCATAAGAAAGAGTGAAATCTTGTCATTTGCACCGATATAAATGGATCTCAAAGGCATTATGCTAAGGGGAATAAGTTGGATGCAAAGATACATAACATATGATATCTTATATTTGGACTATTAAAAAAATGACTAAGCTTATATATACAGAAAAGATTAGAAGTTGCCAGAGGTAGTGGGTAGAGAGTTTGGGAGAAAGGGTTGAAGGGAATCAAGAGGTACAAGCTTTAAGTCATAACATAAGTAAGTTCTGGGATGTAATGTACAGCATGGAGACTACAGTTCCTAATACCATATTGCATATTCAAAAGTTGCTGAGAGAGTAGATCTTAAAAGTTCTCATCACAAGAAAATATATATATATATTTTAACTATGTAAGGTGTTGGATGTTAACTAGACTTAGTGTGGTGATCATTTCACAATGTACGCAAATAGTAAATCATTATGCTGTACACCTGAACCAAATGTTATATGTCAATTATACCTCAATAAAAGATTAACAAAAACAAAAATAAATACAAAAGCTTCAAAATAGAATCACTTATGCTGAACCCCACATCACAAAACTGATACTTAATTACAGTTTCCACTCTCCCAGAAATGGAATCGTAAAACAGTCAATCAGGAATTTCTCGATGAACACTGGTTAGATAATGTGTCTGATAGACTCATGGCATACCATAAAGGAAAAAAACAAAAAAAAAACAAAAAAACATTTGCAAAAACAAATCTGCTTTTTGCCTAGTGTAGCTTCCTTGTTCCTGCTGCCTTCTGCCATAGTCTTTCATTTTGTGCAGCTCTTCAGAGCTTCTTTCTAACTGCTAGACTGGATGTTGCCCGATTCATGAATTACTGAACAAAGCCAGTAATTTTGTTAAAATCTACTCAGTTTTTCAACAATGATAATTGAACACTATGGTCCATTATGTAAAACTAAAATGAATACTATTAATTTTATTCTTATATTAATACATTTAGTCATTTTATTTTTTAAATGCTGAATTAATCATTTTCTAATCATTTTTATATTATTGCTTGATGCTCCATATTTTAAATTTTCAACACATTTTTACTAAAAGAGGTGGTCCATTCTTTCTCACTCCCTTGAATGTGTGGCTTAAAAAATGTCACATTTTCTTTATTAAAATCGTAAAACTATTGATTTAAATATACAAAATGAAATTGAAATGTTTACTCAACCATTTTTGAGTGCCTAGTAGGTGCATGACAGAGTAACAAGCATGGTGGAAAATTAATCCTGCATGGAGGTTGTCTTCAGACATTGAGAGTTAGGCCATAAAAGATAAAATAATACATTGATGAATACTCAAGAAAGAGGGGAAGATGACTCTGGTAGTAGTAATTAATTGTTAAGTTTACAGGAAATTGTCACATATAGTGTATATGTATAGTATATATATGTATGTATGTATACACACACACACACACACACACACACACACACACACACACGGGGCTCCATCCCAAGACCATGAGATCATGACCCGAGCTGAGCCAAAATCAAGAGTCTCACATTTAGCTAACTGAGCCACCCAGGCGCCTCTGTCATAGGAGTATTTTTTTTTTTAATTTTTTTTTTGGACACACACACACACACACACACACACACACACACACACACCAGAGAATCCAAAGCGGGTTCTAGGCTCCAAGCTGTCAGCACATATGTAGGGCTCAAACCCGTGAACCCCTAGATCAAGACCTGAGCAGAAGTTGGAAGCTCAACTGACTGAGCCACTCAGGTGCCCCCTGTTATAGGAAGTTTTAAAGGAAGAAATTACTTCTACACAGAGACTTTAGTGAACAATTGATCATGAGTCAGTCTTTCAAGATTATAAAATATTTGCATAAGCAGATATGAGAAAGGTTTATAAAAGTATATGTGAAAGCACTAGTTTTATTTAAATACCAACAGTTCTGGGGCGCCTGGGTGGCGCAGTTGGTTAAGCGTCCGACTTCAGCTAGTTCACGATCTCGCGGTCCGTGAGTTCGAGCCCCGCGTCAGGCTCTGGGCTGATGGCTCCGAGCCTGGAGACTGTTTCCGATTCTGTGTCTCCCTCTCTCTCTGCCCCTCCCCCATTCATGCTCTGTCTCTCTCTGTCCCAAAAAATAAATAAACGTTGAAAAAAAAATTAAAAAAAAATAAATACCAACAGTTTACTATAATATATGTAAATTAACATATTAGTGGAGAAATTAAGAAAGGCTATATGATCTACAATTTCAATTTTAGGAGTTAACCCCTGGACTCTTTTGATAATGTAGAACTGACATTTTAATATGTCTGAGTAGGAAGTGATGTAACTTGAAGGAGAGATTAGAAACAGGCTGGCAAAAAATAATCACTTAACAATTTACCTCCTGAAAAGTAATTGTAATACATATAAAGCAATATCACCAAAGAACAATTTTACCATATTATATTGGGATATCAGAGTGTGAAGACTAAAACTGACAGTTCAAGAAAAATAATTTTTAAAAGCTTGAAGTTTATAATCACAATGATGAAATAAAAAAAAATTGAAAACAGATACAGAAAGGAAGATGGACATTTGATTGAGGGATATTAAAATTTGAGACTGGACAAAAAATCTCATCTGTTTAGAAATTGCACTCTATGGAGAGAATTTGGAATTGGTTCTTGAAAAAAAACCTATGAGAATCACCTACAACCACATGTGTTAGTTGAAAGTATGAAATTAAGAAGAAAAGGACAGATTTATAGAGAGAAAGAATGAGTGTGAAGGACAAAACTTTAATGATGAGTAAGAAGTACTAGAAGGATACAATAGAAAAAACCATGTACAGTACAACCATGTAAGATAGTACAGTAAAACCTTACAGTACAACCATGTAAGAAAGTACAACCATGTCAAAAACTAAACAAGTTTTAAAAATGAGAAGGTAGCCAACAATGTCAGAAACAGAAAAGTTGAAAAAGATTTCTAATATTATACCCACATCTATAAAATATAGATACAAACAGTGGCATTAAATACCATGAATTACTGAATTCTGATCATAAAAAAGACACAGTGCAAAGAGCTATTTATACATATAACTATGAATCCTCACTGCAATCCTTCAAACTGATAAAGCACTATTTTGCACAACCTATATTAGGGAATATCAGGTTGACAATCCAACTACAGGTTTCTCTGACCCAAGACCTTCACAGTCTTCCCAAGTATAGAACTATTTACCTTTTGTGAGGCATTTGTGCGTGTATACTCATACATGTATATATACAAGGTTTTCCACTGTCTAGTATCTATGTATGTATGATATATATACAACTTGATACCCATTTCCTCAAATAACCTAATAAGCAATTTTTTTGTTGAATCATCTGTATTAATTCTTTCTTCCAGTTATAGCAGCAGAGATTTATGAACCAGCTATAACATCCTATGGATCCTAGTTTGTCTTGTTTTGTAAGAGCATTGTTCTTAAAATCAAGAGATCACTCTCTGCTAATAATTAGTCATATGAGATTTAAGTCACTAAATCTATCAGTTACCTTATTTTAATAAATAAATTTGCTTTACTTGTTAGAAACTATAATGTTATGAGTTAATATTTATGAGTTAAAGTTTCTTTTGTTGTATCTACAACTCTTCATTGCTTCTTTAGAAAGAGTTAACATCTACTCTCAGAGGTCATACCGTATGTTCCCAAAAGGGCCCTTGCAATTTCTCTTTTGTCAATAAAACCTTGAGTATACTTACAGTAATTTTACTTTATGCACGATTCCCAGATGTACAAACACATACATATATACATATAGTAATAGCATAAAGTATTGAAAAATTATCTTACAGTAAGAAAATGAACTTAAATGAAATAACTTAATGCACATTTTCATAGAGTTCATTTACCTTACTTTATTATTCAACTTTTGTGACACTGCAATGATAACTCTAATTAAGTTTAATTGTAAAATCCATTTGAGCTATTTTAAAGTTTTTGGAGATCATATTCAATGGTTAAGCAAATTAAAGTTTGGTAATTTAATTTGCCTATGAAAATAAGCTTGCTAAATTAATCCATAGCTAGCATAATTCAACTAAATAAGAAACAGGTTATAAGTTTTAATGTAATCAACTTAATTAAAGTTCATGTAATAAAAAGCTCCATCAGCATAATATTGAATTTATAACCAAAAGATAGTCAAGTATCTCTCAATTTTCTCTTAATCACTGATGTAGTTAAGCCTTTTTATATTGTCACAGGCATTTAAACCAAAACCTTGAGGCTGAATCTAGAAAGGAGTTAGAACTGCTCTAGTTTATTTTTAGTTGCTATATTTAAAATTACCCTTTGCTCTGAGATATATCATAGCCTAGTAGTAGATTCTATGGGTTGGCACATTTGACTGGAATTCAAAGCATTCAAGACTATTTGTCTCTTCAAAATAAACCTTATTCTCTAATTAATAACATAAGTAATAATTGTACCTAACCCTAAGGCTTATCACAGAACTGTGTAAACTATCTATGCCTTTCTTTCTTCATTAGGAACATACACAATATTTTGAATTATATAGCCAATAAATTAAAGCTCACCGCAAAGAATTAGATACAAAGTAGTGAAAAATTTAAGGAAGATTCTCTTACAAGTATCTCATCCTAACACAGACCTAGAAACAGCAATTTACAGCTCTGTTTACCTTGATTATGAAGTCTATAAAACAAATATAAAGCCCTGATCTAGACAGAGACACAAACACCAACTTTACTGAAAATATTGTCTGTAATGACACGCTAGGACTTCTCTGGACAACTTCCTCCACAGTTATCTTTCCACACTGTGGAATAATCTTTTCAGCTAGAAACATTTCTCTAAAGAAAAAATTAAGCATTACACATGGTTTTTTGACTCACCGAGAGGAAATGTAAAGAAAAATGACAAGATGTGGTATGTAGATTCATGGAATATAATTTGCAAAATTACTTTACAGTTGGATTCAAGCATTCATACATAGAGTAAAATGATTTTGTATTTCCCTTAGGATAACTAGCTAAAAATCCATCTATCTAGCCTTACCCTAATCCAAGCAGCACCAACTCCACGCATATAATAATGTCTAGGATCAAAATATCCAACTGCTATATGGGTAAGAAAAAAATCACAATGAGTAAAATAAAACTCTACTCTTAATAAAATCTCTTTCTTTTATTTGCACATTGTGAGTCAGAGGAGCTTCACAAAGAACCGTGTTTTGCAACGTACCAGTAAGGAGATATGATTTGTGCTAGAGGTGCAGGGCCCTTGCACAGAAACTCTTTCACTGGTAATGAAAAAACATCCATCTATCCATCCACCCAAATTTTCATTAGAAAGAAATTTAAATCATTGATTTCAATTAAGTTTGGTGACATTTGCATAATTTATGGGACTATTTAGAAAGACTGAACTCTACCTGTCAAAAGCAATAACTGTATAAAGTGTAAGTATATCAACACAACCTTTTCTATTCCAAAGAAAACAGGCTAAAGATCACTGATAGGGCATTGAAGGGGAAACATATACTAAAAAGTAGGAATAATAATCAGTTACTGACTGGCTGTGGGATCCCTACCAATGTGTGTCAAAATATTAACATGAAGGTACTAATCTCTTAAAGACACACCATCGAGGCCTTCCATTACATTGGCAAATCTGTAATAAGGATTAGGTTCTTAGTTTCTAAGTGATTTGCCATCACTGCATTCTTTTCAATATAATTCAAGTTTGCTATTCACCAGAGGAAACATCAAAGGATTCTGATTTTTTGTAATCGCTCAGTCAACTCATTTGAGGAGGAAATGATAAACTATTGCTGCCAGAATGCCTGTCAGATTTACAGCATCTTTGTCGCTTTCTAGATCAAGAGTGAAGCATGCTATGATTCTATAAATTTCAAGTAGAAACATGCCTTTCACAGTCTGATTGCATGAATGAACATTCTTGCATTATCTATGTGGAACCAGAGGTGCTGTCATTAGTCAATCTTATTTTAGTATCCATTAGTCAAAAGTAAATTAGAATTACAAAAGTCTACATTAAAGACCATCCCATTCCTTCAGGAAAATTTTACTTCTCACACCCAAGTCATTCACATATACCAATAATGGATATACTAATTACCAGAAGTGCAACAAATGATGTTTTTACAATGGCTAAAACTGAAAAAAAAAAGTTAGGTATTTCTAAATATCTAAACTTACATCTCTAGAATTTCTAGATTTTTAAACTATCACTTGAAATGTCTTTCTCTAAGTCATGTCTTTCTCTAGTCATTCTGAGTATTTCAGAAGTCTTTAGAGTGAAAAGTTATGTTTGACATTAGAATGAAAAATAATGAAGTTGTATCATTAGACTAGTTAAAAGTGTCATCAGAATTTAGACATTACAGTTAATCCCTTTTTCAAACATATGGTCTTGGTTTTTCTTCTTTCAGTGTTAAACATATGCTCTTGATTTAGTCAGAAAATAAAGAAGCATCTAAAACTTGAAATGGAGAATAGGGTTAATATCTCTATGTGAACTGTGAAGTCCCAATTCTACAAGATATAGCAAGATGTCGTTTTAAAGGACTGCTCTAGGAACTCACTCAAAATAACTGGCCATATTTAATAAACTGTTTACTTGAAGGCTATCAGTTAGATAATATCTTAAAATAATTATTTGGCATCCAGTGCCTTTATTTACTTAATGAAAAAAATTATTTAATGTTTACTTTCAAAATGTTTATATATTGTATTACAACAAAATGTAAAGATACAAGGAAAGATAAAATTTACTTCTAGACTGAAATATAAGTCTTAAATGACGAAGAATAACAGATAAATTCAAATAAAGAGAAGAAATTTTTGAGAAAAAAGAACAGTGAGTCATGAGAGACTAATAATACAGATATACTGATGTGAATTCTCAACAAGCAGAAATCCAGAAAGGGATTATGTTACAAATGTTATCACAGGATACAAGTTACAGATATCTCTCTATATAGATATATTTTATTAGATATATTTAGCACTTACATAACAAAAAAGATTAACATTCCTGGCAGTTTAAGATACCAATTCTAGTGAGAGATACTTAACACATAAAAAAAAAAAAATCAGAGGAGCTAATACAATTGTAAAAATCGGCAGTGAAATCTGCATCCCTGGGAACCAACATGGAACCTCCTGGTAAGAGTCTATATCACCTTTACCAAGTCGCTTAATTAATTAATTAGGCTAATATTTTTTTTTAAATATGCCAATGCCATTAAGAGTTGTTAAGAGCTTTATCATCTGAAATGGCAAGAATTGCTAGATAGATAACCATATGCAATATTTAATAGTATGGGCATGAAAGAAACAATCAACAAAACTCAAAGGCAACCCACCAAATGGGAGAATATATTTGCAGATGACATATCAGATAAAGGGTTAGTATCCAAAATCTGTAAGGAACTTATGAAACTCAACACCCCAAAAACAAGTAATCCAGTGAAGATATGGGCAGAAGACAGGAATATACACTTTTCCAAAGAAGACATCCAGATGGCTAACAGATACATGAAAAGATGCTCAAGATCACTCATCATCAGGGAAATACAAATCAAAACCACAATGAGATACTACCTCACACCTATCAGAATGGCTAAAATTAACTCAGGAAACAACAGATAGTGAGGATGAGGAGGAAGGGGAACACTTTTGCGCTGTGAGTGGAATGCAAACTGGTACAGCCACTCGGGAGAACAGTATGGAGGTATCTCAAAAAATTAAAAATAGAACTACCCTATGACCCAGAAATTGCACTACTAGGTATTTATCCAAAGGATACAAAAATGCTGATTTGAAGAGGCACATGCACCCCAATGTTTATGACCACACTATCAACAATAACCAAATAATAGAAAGAACCCCAAAGTCCATCAACTAATGAATGAAGAAAAAATAAGTGGTACACACACACACACAATGGAATATTACTCTGAGATCTCAAAGTGTGAAATCTTGCCATTTGCAACAACACAGATGGAGTTAGAATGTATTATGCTAAGCAAAATAATTCACTCAGAGAAAGATAAATACCACAAGATTTCACTCGTATGTGAAATTTACGAAAGAAAACAGATGAGCATAGGGGAAAAGAAGGGGAAAAATATATAAAAAATAATATATAAAATCTAATAAGATAAAAATATAGATAAAATAAGATATAAAAAATAAGATCAAAAGAGAGAGGAAGGCAAAACATAAGAGTTTTTGTTTTAATGTTTACTTATTTTTGAGAGAGAGGGAGAGGGAGAGCATGAGGAGGGGAGGGTCAGAGAGAGAGGGAGACACAGAACCCAAAGCAGGCTCCAGGCTCTGAGCTGTCTGCACAGAACCCAACAAGGGGCTCGAACTCAAGAACTGTGAGATCATGACCTGAGCCAAAGTCAGACACTTAACTGACTGAGCCATCCAAGCTTCCTAAAATAAGAGTCTTTTAAATAGAGAGTACAAACTGAGGGCTGCTGGAAGGGAGGTGTGTAGGGGGATGGGCTAAATGGGTGATGGGCACTAAGGAGGGCACTTGTTGGGATGAGCACTGGATATTATACGTAAGTGACTAATCACTAAATTCTACTCCTGACCAATACTATATGTTAACTTAGTTGAATTTAAAAACACACAAAAAAACAAAGAAACAACAATGACAAAAAAAAAAAAAAGCATGGACATAAGATTACCAGTTTTTATGTCTCTACCATTTCTAGTTTCAAAACCTCAGGTAACTTGAGTGTATATAATCATTTATAAAAAAATTAACATTATATCTTATATGTATGTGCAGGCTTAATTTAATTAATATATCTAAAGCTATTAACATGATGCTTGTTGCATAAAATAACACCTATTATTATAAAGTAGACAGGTGATTTAGTGTAACATATTCAAATAATAAAGACATGGGCTGAGAACTTGTCTTCTCTCTTAACTACCTTAATTATCTATATTATGTAGACATAACCTTTTTGTATAAAAGGTAAATATGCAAACGTTGGACTTAGTGTAAGAAGTCTTTGATTAACACTGATAAGTATTAATTTAGAAGAAAATGTCAGGTTCCAAAGAGCTAACAAGTGATGAAAATAATGAGAAATTCCTACTACTCAAACTCTTTAAGAAATCATCTTCTCCAATAAACATATTTCAGACAAAAGTTAAGTATCCATAATAAAGATACATGACCACTATGTTATATTTCATTTTGGATTACTTAATATCTTTCTAAGCCATTCTAATTCTATATAATTATGTTTTTAATATCTGCAAAATATAGACAAGTTTCCTACTGCTACTTATGAAACACCATGTAAAAAATTTTGCCTTTTAAAAAAGTCAGTTCTTCAAATATGAGACGTTTCTATCAATTTTTACATAGTTTTTAATAAAATTTTAGATATGTACATTTGTAGGGGTGCCTGGGTGGCTCCATCAGTTAAGCGCCCGACTTGGGCTCAGGTCACAATCTCACGGTTTGTGGGTTTAAGTCCTGCATCGGGCTCTGTGCTGACAGCTCAGAGCCTGGAGCCTGCTTCAGACTCCTTGTCTCCCTCTATCTCTGCCCCTCCCCTGCTTGCACTCTGTTTCTCTTTCTCTCTCTTTCAAAAATAAATAAAACATTAAAAAAATTAGAAATGTTCATTTGTAAGATTCTTTTATTTAAAGGAAATTCAAGTTTATCCAGAGGAAACAGAAAGAAAACTAGCAAATTTTCAAGGTTTAAATACGTAAATTCATTAAATATCATGTTCTTTGTATTTTTTAGATATTGAATATGCAATATATAAATAGGATTATGTGTATTTCCAATGACATATCTAGGATGTAAAATAAAATATTATCATTGCAAAAAAATGCCTGGTTGCTAATTTGACAAATATTAGAGTTTACCACTTTGTGGTTAATTACAATATCATAGAAAACATTTTTAATGGTCAGCAAAAGTATATAAGAATAAGCATTTATACTTATATTTGCATTATATATATGTATATAATATATAATTTATATATAAATTATTTGACAATCTCTTATGTTTTCTCTCCCCTCCATTTTGATTGCCAATCTCTTATTTTTTTAATGTATTATTTATTTCTGGGGTGTTTAGTTTGATAAGTTCTTTATAGATTTGGATACTAACCTTTTATCATATATGTCATTTGCAAGTATCTTCTCTCGTTCTGTATGTTGTCTTTGAGTTTTGTTGATTATTTCCTTTGCTGTGCAGAAGCTTTTTATCTTGATGAGGTCCCAACAGTTCACTTTTGCTTTTGTTTCCCTTCCTCTCAGAGATGTGTCTAGTAAAAAGCTGCTATGTCCAAGGTCAAACAGGTTACTGCCTGTGCTCTCCTCTAGGATATTTTATGGTTTCCTGTCTCACATTTAGGGTTTTGATCCATTTTGAAAATATTTTTATGTATGGTATAAAAAAGTAGTCCAGGTTCATTCTTTCCCAACAACATTTGTTGAAGAGACAGCCTTTCTTCCATTGCATATTCCTTCATGCTTTGTCCAACATTAGTTGACCATACATACAGATGGCTAACAGACACATGAAAAGATTCTCAACATCATTCATCATCAGGGAAATACAAATGAACATCACGATGAGATACAACCTCATACCTGTCAGAAGGCTACAGTGAACAACACAGGAAACAACAGATGTTGGTGAAGATGCAGAGAAAGGGAATGCAAACTAGTCCAGACACTCTGGGAAATAGTATGGAGGTTCCTCAAATTTTAAAAATACAACTACCCTATGACTCAGCAATTGCACTATTTGTATTTACCCAAAGGATACAAAAATACTTATTCAAAGGGACACACATACCCTGACATTTATACAGAATTACCAATAATAGCCAAATTACAGAAAGAGCCCAAATGTCCTCCAACTGATGAATGGAGAATGAAAAGGTAATATATACATATACGATGAGATAGAACTCAGCTATCAAAAAGAATGGAAACTTTCGATTTGCAATAACATGGATGAAGCTGGAATATACTATGCAAAGAAAATAAGTCAGGTAGAGAAAGACAAATAACATAGGATTTCACTCAAATTTGGAATTTAAGGAACAAAATAGATGAACATAGGGAAAGGGGAAAAAAGAGAGATAATCCATAAGAAATTCTTAACTGTAGAGAACAGAGTTCATGGAGGGAGGTGGGTGAGGGATAGACTAGATGGGTGATGGGTATTAAGGAGGGTACTTGTTGTGATGAATAAGGAGTGTTGTAGGTCAGTGAGCAATTAATAAATTCTGCTGAAACCAATATTATCCTATATGTTGACTAACTAGAATTTAAATAAAAATTTTAAAAAAGCAAATCTAGTATTTCTGCCTTTCAAAATTTTTCCATAATACACTTTTTTTCTTCTTTTCTGCATCTTCATTACCCTCATCCACCACCTTAAAACTTCATATCTTGCTTATTCCAATAGTATCTGAGATACTTTTCCAGTCTCTAACTTTCCAAGTTCAAACTGACCTCAAATATATATTTAAAACAAGTATTTCATGTATTTACATTATATCATTTCCTCATTTGAAATTACTGACTTGTAACATATCAGTTCTTGATTTTTGAGTTTAACTCTCAAGGCTCTCCATAATTTGGTCTCCAATCACCCTTACAAGTATATGTTATCTATCTCTTCAGCTATGTAAAGCTGAAAGTGTTTGAGTGTGCACAAGTATGTGTGTGTCCACCATATATATGTATAAATGTTATTTTATATCATATAAATACACATAGACATGCATTTTTATGCGTGTTTACTGCAAGTAAACTCTTATGGCCATAGATTTACTTTTCTCCACATATGCATTGATTAGTCTCATTTTTCACTGATTTTCACTGCTTTGTATATGATTAAAGTTTATATTGTTAATTCTCTGATGGACATTTTTAGTCCTTTTATTTCCTTGAATTCAATTAAAACAACTATTTTTACTTTAAGTATTTGAATCAAAGTTTTGTGTCTAACAAAAAAATTAACAACTCATTATTATTCAAACCACAACCCATAAACATACTAAAATTAATATAGATGTGTAACAATAGAAATGTGAATTTTCACTGGATTCTACTTTTAAAAATGATTACATAACTGGGAAAAGACTAGCATACCTGCCACAAACAAATGTAAAACCGGAGAAATGTCAGTTTGTTCTCTGTATTTATCGGTGTGATTTTGGTTTGTTTCTTTATTCATTTGTTTTGTCTTTTAGAATCCATGTATAAGTGAAATTGTATAAGTGAAATCATATAATCAGAGTCTTTCCTTGCGTAAAATACATAAAACAAATTTATTCACATTCTGTAAAACAAGAAGTGCAAGATTATTTCCTCTAAGAGAAGAGAAAGAGAGGGAATGTGAACATTAGCACTACCTGAGGTATGAGCCTAAAAATTCTTTAACTGAAATATTAGGTGATGGAGCTCAAGCAGAGCACACAGATCTCCCTGAGGTTAGGAGACAGAGGTGTGTTGTTGTTATTGTTGAAGTTATTTATATATTTGGCGGGGGGAGGGGGGGGAGAGAATCCCAGGCAGGCTCCGCACACCAAAGCAGAGTCCAACACAGGGCTCAAACTCATGAATCATGAGATAATGACCTGAGCTGAAACTAAGTGTCAGGGGCATAAATGACAGACTCAGGCACCCCTGAGAGACATAATTTTAAGCATGGAGCTCAGACTGCTGGTTTTTGGTCTGGCACATAGGCAGCTCACAAGTAGATACTCCATTGTAACAAAAAGTAAGAAGTTGAAAAAAATGAAAAATTCATAAAAGAAATGAGGTCACGGGGCAAACTGTTGCCCCCAAAATTGAAGAGACCAATGGAATACAGACAATCACAATTTATTAGAACAGAAAATGAAAAGTAACATCTCCATAAGACCAGTGCAGGGTGTATTGAGTCTGGGTATATTCCCCCAAAAAAAGAAAATAGAGAGGGGTGGGGAATTTGTAAGATATACTAAAAGGCAAAAAAAAAAAAAAAACCCACAAAGAAACAGGTTGACGAGACAAAGCAAGCATCAAAACCAGACTCAGACATGACACAGATAATGGAATTAACAGAGCAACAATTCACTACAACTATGATTAATATGCTAATGGCTCTAATGGAAAACACACAACATTCAAAATAAGCACTATGAGAAGAAAAACAGGAATCCTAGAAAAGAACCTGAATGCTAGAGATCAAAATAGCATGGTAAATGAAATGAACAATACCTGTGAATGGCTCATCAGTTGACTGGGCATGGAGAGGAAATTTCAATATTATTAAGAAATTATTGAGAAATATTAAGGGTATTTCAGTAGAGACCTTCACAACTGAAAAGCATAGGGACCAAGAGCAGAGGGAAGACTGGAAAACAACACATCCAAGGACTATATGACGAGTACAAAACGTGTAACATGCATATAATGAGAATACCAAAAAAAGAAGAAGAAACAGAAAGGAACAGAAGAAATATTTGCAATTGAAAATCTCCCCAAACTAATATAAGACACCACATCATATATCCAGAAAGTTCAGAAATTCAGAAAACAAAAAGATACATAACAAAACTAGAAAAAAAAATCTATGCCCAGGCATAACATTTTCAATGCATGGAAAATCAAAAATAAAGAAAAAAAACCTGAAAGAAACAAGAAAAAAAGAAACTTACTTAGAGAGGAACAGAATAAGAATTATGTTCAAATTCTCCTCAGAAACCATGAAAACAATGAGACACTGGAGTGAAATATTTAAAGTGTTGAGAGAAAAAACAAAAATAAAATACTAATCTAGAATTCTATACTATACAAAACTATCCTTCAAAGGTAGTAGAGAAAGACATTCTAATACAAACAAAAATTAAAGTACCTTTTTTGCCAATAGATCTTACCTGAAAGGAATGCTAAAAGTTCTATAGAGATACATAATATAGCTTAGAAATTGGAATGTACATAAAGAAAATCAATAAAGAAAAAGATGAAAGTAAAATAAAACTTTTTCTTTTTCTTACATTTAATTACACAATAGCTAACTGTTCAAAATAGCAAAGATGTTTTTGATAATATACACTTGTATATGAGTGCATACACACACACAAACCTACATGCCTGTATTTATGTATGCTTATGAGTAAGTGAAATAAATGATACAAGGGACAGAAGGGAGGAATTAGGATTTGTTATTATAATGTACTGACACTAAATGTGAAGTGATATATGTTATTTTAAAATGGACCTTGAGGGAAGAGCCAAGATGGCAGAACAGCATGGAAGCATTTTGTGTGTCTCAAGTCCATGAAATACAGCCAGACCAACACTAAATCATCCTACACACTTAGAAAACTGATTGGAAGATTAACACAACAGTCTGCACAACCTTAACCACAGAATTCAGCAGGTATGTGGCACAGAGAGCTGAACTTGGGGAGCAAGAAGCTGAGACAGGTAGAGAACTGCTTTTGAGGGAGGAGAGAGGATGGAGACTGGGGAGGTGGGGAGAATATGGGAAAATCACCGCTCCCCAAAAGTAGCTGGAGAGAAAGTGGAAAATTGAAAACAGCCATGGGGACTAAACTAAAAATGGAGAAAGGAAGAAGGAGAGGGTTTACATTCCATTAAGACTGTAAACAAGGGGAGCACAAAGGTTGCAACCCCGCAGCTTGATACCTGGCAGTGCTTTGGTGGGAAGGGCGAATCCCCAGGAACAGAGTGAGGTCCGGGAGGTTCTCAGGCCAAGAGGGGAAAAGCGGTTCCACTGCTGGAAGGACATTTGGTAAAGACTGTTGAAGCAACCTGGTCCCAGCAGACTCCAGAAGGCAGCCACATTCGCTGGTGCTGGGGCAAGGTCATTAAGAGTGAAGCCTGGTGCCAGATATGTGTTGTGATTTTCCATAATACCTGAGATACTGCTGCTACACCGCTCCCGAACATTTTCTGGGATGGGCTGGCACCTGGCTGCAGTCTCGGGGACCGGCAACAACAGGGTCCAGTGGGCATACCTGGGTGCAGGTGTTATTCAGCCATTGCTCATTCGGCCATTGCTTGGTGAGACCCGTCCACAGAGGGGCAGAATGGGTCGAAGCCACAGTCCTTGGGAAGTAAGGGGCTGGGGAAAACAGCCACATGTGAGACAAAACTTGGGAGAAAGTTACTGCCAGGGGCCTGGTCATGGAGAGTGAAGAAGCGGTGAGTGGATGAGAGCTAAAAACAGATGACGGGTGCAAGATTGTGATCTGCGAGAAGAGACTAGGTGGTTGGGTGGTGCCATTTTCACCGCTCCCGCGCATGCTCATACGCACCTACGAACCCCGCAAAAATCCACCCCAGTAGGTTACAAGTGCCATCTTACTGGAGAGCGGAGCTCTTACACTGAGCCCCGCCCAACTGGGCCAACTTTGCTCTTCAGGAATACAAATCTCATTGCCAGCTTGGTTTTTGGACTATAGAGAGTTATATAGACTGACTTCTAGGGGAAAACAAAACAATTTCAGTCCTACTTCATTCAATCTGCTGGCCAGTTCATCTGATCAATTTCCTTTTTTTTTTTTTACCTTTTTTCCTTTTTCTCTTTTACAATTCTTTTCTTTTTCTTGAACACAAAAAGATAAAGAATTCATTTTTATTTTCAATTTTTATTAAAAATACATTTCTTTAATTTTTATTACTACATTTTTTTACTTTTCTGTAATTTTTTTCAAATTCAACTTTACTTCTATCATTTTATTTTAGTCTACTTCAGTGTACTTTGTACCTTTTCAAATTTTCAATATCCTTTTTTTTCTCTTTTTCATTTCTTTTTCTTGAATGCAGAAAGATAAAAACTTCATTTTTACTTTCAATTTCTATTAAAAATATTTTTAATTAATTTTATTACTATATTTTTTGCTGTTATGTAAATTTTTTTCAAATTCTAATCTACTTCCATCATTTTATCTTAGTCTACTACAGTGTATTCACTTTTTCAAATTTTCAAACTATTTTTTCTTCTTTCTTTTATTTATCTTTTTTCTCTTTTTAGTTTTTTCTTTTTTCTTACAGAAAATTAAAAAATGAAAAAAATCATTTAATTTTAATTTTTATTAAAGATATTTTTCCTTAATTTTTTTCCACTATATTGTTTACTTTTGTGTGTATGTTTTCAAATTCTACTTTACCCCCATCATCTCATTTTAGTCCACTTCAGTGTATTCATTTTTCAAATTCTCAAACGATTTCCTTTTTTTTCTCTCCCCCACCCCTCCCATTTTTTTTCTAATTTGTCAAACCACTTTCAACACCCAGACCAAAACACACCTAGGATCTATCATCATCTATTCAATTTGTGTGTGTGTGTGTGTGTATGTGTTTAATTTTTAATTTTAGTATTTTTTTAACTTTAATTTTTTTAATTCCAATTTTTCTACCTCATTAATTCCTTTTCTCCCTTCAAAATGACAAAATGAAGGAATTCACCCTAAAAGAAAGAGCACAAAGAAACAACAGCCAGGGACTTGACCAACACAGATACAAGCAAAATGTCTGAACCAGAATGTAGAACCACGATAATAAGAACACTAGCTGGAGTCGAAAATAGATTAGAGTCCCTTTCTGCAGAAATAAAAGAAGTAAAAAATAGCCAGAATGAAATTAAACATTCTAAACTGAGCTGCAATCACGGATGGATGCTGCAGGGGCAAGGATGGATGAGGCAGAACAGAGAATCAGTGATACAGAGGACAAACTTATAGAGAATAAAGAAGCAGAAAAAAGAGGTAGATTAAGGCAAAAGAGCATGATTTAAGAATTAGAGAAATCAGTGACTCATTAAAAAGGAAGAACATCAGAATCACAGGGGTCCCAGAAGAGGAAGAGAGAGGAATAGGGGTAGAAGGGTTATGTGAACAAATCATAGTGGAAAACTTTCCTAACCTGGGGAAAGACAACGACAGCAAAATCCAGGGAGCACAGAGGACCCCCATTATATTCAACAAAAACTGACCATCAACAAGGCATATCATAGTCAAATTCACAAAATACTCAGGCAAGGAGAGAATCATGAAAGCAGCAAGGGAAAAAAAGTCCCTAACATACAAGAGAAGACAGATCAGGTTTGCAGCAGACCTATCCACAGAAACCTGGCAGGCCAGAAGGGAGTGATGGGATACATTCAGTATGCTAAATCAGAAAAATATGCAGCCAAGAATTCTTTATCCATAACAAAAATTAAAGGAGTTTGTGACCACTAAACCAGCCCTGCAGAAATATTAAGAGGAACTTTCTCAGGGGAGAAAAGATGAGTGAATAGATATGTATACACACACACACACACACACACACACACACACACACACACACAATCTAAAAGCAACAAAAGATTAGAAAGGACTAGAGAACATTACCAGAAACTCCAACTCCACAAGCATCATCATGGCAATAAATTCATATTTTTCAGTACTCACCCTAAACGTCAATGGACTCAATGCTCCAATCAAGACATAGGGTAACAGAATGGATAAGAAAACAAGATCCATCTGTATGCTGTTTACAAGACACTCACTTTAGACCTAAAGACACCTTCAGATTGAAAGTAAGGGGATAGAGAACCATCTATCATGCTAATGGTCAACAAAAGAAAGCTGGAGTAGCCATACTTATATCAGACAATCTAGACTTTAAATTAACAACTGTGTCAAGGGATGCAGAGGGTATTATATCAAAATCAAGGGGTCTATAGACCAAGAAGACCTAACAATTGTAAACATTTATGGGCCAAATGTGAGAGCACTCAAATATATACATCATTAGTAACAAACATAAAGAAACTCATTGATAATAATACCATAATAGTAGGAGACTTCAACACTCCACTCACAGCAAGGGACAGATCATCTAATCAAAAAATCAACAGGAAACAATGGCTTTGAATGACACACTGGACCAGATGGACTTAACAGATATATTCAGAACATTTCATCTGAAAGCAGCAGAATATACATTCTTCTCCAGTGCACATGGAATGTTCTCCAGAATAGACCATATACCGACACACAAATCAAACCTAAGTAAGTACAAAAAGATTGAGATCATACCATGCATATTTTCAGACCAAAAGGCTATGAAACTTGAAATCAATCAGAAGAAAAAATTTGGAAATGTAACAAATACTTGGAGACTAAGAACATCCTACTAAGGAATGAATGGGCTAACCAAGCAGTTAAAGAGGAAATTAAAAAGTATATGGAAGTCAATGAAATGATAACACCATAACCCAAAACCTCTGGGACACAGCATAGGTGGTCATAAGAGGAAAGTATATAGCAATCCAGGCCTTCCCAAAGAAGGAAGAAAGATCTCAGATACACAACCTAACCTTACACCTTAAGGAGCTGGGAAAAGAAAAACAAATAAAACCCCAAACCAGTAGAAGACAGGAAATAATACAGATTAGAACAGAAATTAATGCTATCAAAACCAAAAAAACAGTAGAACATATCAATGAAACCAGAAGCTGGTTCTTTGAAAGAATTAACAAAATTGATAAACCCCTAGCCAGTTTGATCAAGAAGAAAAAGGAAAGGACCCAAATAAATAAAATCAAGAATGAAAGAGGGAGATCACAACCAACACAACAGAAATAAAAACAATAACAACAGAATATTATGAGCAATTATATGCCAATAAAATGGGCAATCTGGAAGAAATGGACAATTTCCTAGAAAAATATATACTACCAAAACTGAAACAGGAAGAAATAGAAAATTTGAACAGACCCATAACCATTAAGGAAATCGAATTAGTAATCAAAAATCTGCCAAAAAACAGGAGTCCAGGGACAGATGGATTTCCAGGAGAATTCTACCAAACATTTAAGGAAGAGTTAACACCTATTCTCTTGAAACTGTTCCAAAAAATAGAAATGGAAGGAAAAATTCCAAATTCTTTCTATGAAGCCAGCATTACCCTGATTCCAAAACCAGAGACCCCACTAAAAAGGAGAACTATAGACCAATTACCCTGATGAACATGGATGCAAAAATCCTCAACAAGATATTAGCCAGCTGGCTCCAACAATACATTAAAATATTCACCACAACCAAGTGGGATTTATACCTGGGATACAGGGCTGGTTCAATATCCACAAAACAATTAACATGATTCATCACATCAATAAAAGAAAGGACAAGACCGATATGACCCTGTCAATAGATGCAGAGAAAACATTTGACAAAATACAGTATCCTTTCTTAATAAAAACCTTCAAGTAAGTAGGAATAGAAGGAGCATACCTCGAGATCATAAAACCTATATATGAACAACCCAACACTAATATCATCCTAAATGGGGAAAAGCTGAGAGCTTTCCTCCTAAGGTCAGGAACAAGACAGGGATGTCCACTCTTGCCACTGTTACTTAACATAGTATTGGAAGTCTTAGCCTCTGCAATCAGACAATACAAGGAAATAAAAGGCATCCAAATTGGCCAGGAGGAGGTCAAATTTTCACTCTGTGCAGATGACATAATACTCTATATGGAAAATAGAAAAGATTCCACCAAAATACTGCCAGAACTGATTCATGAATTCAGCAAAGTTGCAGGATAAAATCCATGCACAGAAATCGGTTGCATTCCTATATGCCAACAATGAAGCAACAGAAAGAGAAATCAAGGAATCGATCCCATTTCCAGTTGCACAAAAAACCATAAAATACCTAGCAATAAATCTAACCAAAGAGGTGAAAAATCTATACACTAAAACTATAGAAAGCTTATGAGAGAAATTGAAGACACAAAAAAAGTGGAAAAAGATTGCATGCTCCTGGATAGAAAGAAAAAATATTGTTAAAATGTTGATACTACCCAAAGTAATCTACACATTCAATGCAATCCCTATCAAAATAACACCAGCATTCTTCACAGAGCTGGAACAAATAATCCTAAAATTTGTACAGAACCAGAAGAGACCCCGAATAGCCAAAGCAACCTTGCAAAAGGATATCAAAGCAGGAGGCATCACAATCCCAGACTTCAAGCTATACTACAAAGCTATAATCATCAAGAAAATATGGTACTGGCACAAGAACACACACTCATATCAATGGAATGGAATAGAGAACCCAGAAATGGACCCACAGACGTATGGCCAACTAATCTTTGACAAAGCAGGAAAGAATATCCAATGGAATAAAGACAGTCTCTTCAGCAAGTGGTGCTGGGAAAGCTGGACAGCAACATGCAGAAGAATGAACCTGGACCACTTTCTTATGCCATACACAAAAATAAATTCAAAATGGATGAAAGACCTAACTGTAAGACAGGAAGCCATCAAAATCCTTGAGGAAAAAGCAGGCGAAAACCTCTTTGATCTTGGAAGCAGCAACTTCTTACTGAACACGTCTCCAGAGGCAAGGGAAACAACGGAAAAATGAACTATTGGGACCTCATCAAAATAAAAAGCTTCTGCACAGCAAGGGAAACAATCAGCAAAATTTAACGGCAACCGACAGAATGGGAGAAGATATTTGCAAATGACCTATCAGATAAAGGGTTGGTATCCAAAATATAAAGAACTTATCAAACTCAACACCCAACAAACAAATAATCCAGTGAAGAAATGGGCAAAAGACATGAATAGATACTTCTGCAAGAAGACATCCAGATGGCTAACATGAAAACATGCTCAACATCATTCATCATCAGGGAAATACAAGTTAAAACCACAATGAGATACCACCTTACACCGGTCAGAATGGCTAACATTAACAACTCAGGCAACAACAGATTTTGCCAAGGATGTGGAGAAAGAGGATCTCTTTTGCATTGTTGGTGGGAATGGAAGCTGGTGCAGCCACTCTGGAACACAGTATGGAGGTTCCTCAAAAAACTAAAAATAGAACTACCCTATGATCCAGCAATTGCACTAGTAGGCATTTATCCATGGGATACAGGTATGCTGTTTTGAAGGGACACATGCACCCCGTGTTTATAGCAGCACTATCAACAATAGCCAAAGTATGGAAAGAGCCCAAATGTCCATCAATGGATTAATGGATAAAGAAGATGTGGTATATATATACAATGGAGTATTACTTGGCAATCAAAAAGGATGAAATCTTGCCATTTGCAACTATGTGGATGGAACTGTAGGGTATTATGCTAAGTGAAATTAATCAGAGAATGACAAAAATCATATGATTTCACTCATATGAGGGCTTTAAGAGACAAAACAGATGAACATAAGGGAAGGGAAACAAAAATAATACAAAAACAGGGAGGGGGACGAAAACAGAAGAGACTCATAAATATGGAGAACAAACTGAGGGTTACTGGAGGGGTTGTGGGAGGGGGGATGGGGTAAATGGGTAAGGGGCATTAAGGAATCTACTCCTGAAATCATTGTTTCACTATATGCTAACTAATTTGAATGTAAATTAAAAAAAAAATAAAAAATAAAATTAAAAAAATTAAATAAAAATAAATAAATAAAATGGACCTTAAATAGTTATAAATATATAATGCAACTCTATGCCAACTGAACACACAAAAAATTTAAATATGCCTGATACAAAACATTTAAAATAAAAAAATAGTAAATATGACTAATATAATAACAAAGCAGAGAATTCTCAATTAGAGTTAAAAATGCAGAAATTGATCAGAAGTCTTAGAAAAAAAAAGTTGAATGTTTACAAACAGAAAAAATGACCTTTGGAAGATGGAGGAATTCACCCCCAAAAAAAGAAAGGACAGGATGAAATGACGGCCAGGGATTTAATCAATACAGATATAAGTAGGTTGTCTGAACTAGAATTTAAAACAACAGTTATAAGGATTCTAACTGGTCTTGAAGAAAAACATAGAAGACACTAGAAAATCCTTTACTGCAGAGATAGAAGAGCTAAAATATAGTCAGGCCAAAATTAAAAAGACTATAAGTGAGATGCAAATCCAAATGCATGTCATAACAGGTTTGATGAAGCAGATGAATGAAATAGGGATATTGAAGATAAAATTATGGAAAATAATGAAGATAAACATAAGAGGGAAACAAAGATAATAGTAACAGATTATGAAAGCAAACTTAGAGAACTCAGCGATGTATTAAAATGTAAATACATTTGTATAAAAGGCGTCCCAAAGGATAAAGTGAGAGCAAAAGGGGCAGAAAGTTCATGTAAGCAAATTCTAGTTGAAAACCTCCTTAATCTGGGGGAGGACACAGACATCACAATCCAAGAAGCACAGAGATCTCCCATTAAATTCAACAAAACAGGACATCACCAAGGCATATCAGTGGCATATCAAATTCACAAAATATACAGACAAGGAAAGAATCCTGAAAGTAGTAAGGGACAAGAAGGGACACAAGCAAGGGAAGACAGATTAGGTTGGCAGCAGATATGTCCACAGAAACTTGGGAGGTCAGAAGGGCATGACAGGATATATTCAACATGTTGAATGGAAAAATTATGCAGCCTAGAATACTTACCCATGAGACTGTCATTCAGAATACAAGGAAAGATAAAGACTTTGCTAGACAAACAAAAACTAGAGGAGTTCATAACCACTAAACCAGCCCTGCAAGAAATTTAAAGCGAGACCCTGGGTTGTGGAAAAAAAAAGACCAAATACAACATAGAATAGAAAGGAACAGAGAACATCACCAAAACACCAACCTTATGGGTAACACCATGAAATTAAAGTCATATGTTTCAATAATCAACTTCAATGTAAATGTAAATGGACTAAATTCTCCATTCAAAAGAGATAGAGTATCAGAATGGATTAAAAGAAAAAAAAAACTATATGCTGCCTACTGGGGACTCATTTTGGATCTAAAAACATCAGCAGATGAAAATTAGGGTATGGAGAAGCATGTATCATGCTAACTGATACCAAAAGAAATCTGGAGTAGCCATACTTACATTCGAGAAACTAGATTTCAAACCAAATACTGTAACAAGGGATGAAGAGAGTCATTATACAATAATTAAGGGGTTCATCCATCAAGAAGATTTAACAATTATAAATCTTTATGTCCCCAATTTTGAATAACATATATAAATCAATTAATTTAAAAAAGATGAAACTTATTGATAATAATACAATAATAGTAGAGAACTTTAACAACCCACTTACAACAATGGACAGATCATCTAAGCAGAAAACCAGAAAGAAAACAATAGCTTTGAATGACACACTGGGCCAGATGGACTTAACAAATATCTTCAGAAGTTTTCATCCTAAGGTTAAAGAACATCCTACTAAAGTATGAATGGGTTAACTGGGAAACTAAAGACAAAATTAAAAAGTACATGGAAGGAAATGAAAATTAAAACACCACAATACAAAACCTTTGGGATGCAGCAAAGTCAGTCCTAAGAGGGAAGTATGTTGCAATTCATGCCTATCTCAGGAAGCAAGAAAGTTTCCAAATGCACAATCTAACCTTAAACCTAAATGAGCTAGAAAAGGAATAGCAAATAAAGCCTACATCCAGCAAAAGAATAGGAATAAATAATAAAAACTAGAGAAAAAGTAAACAATATAGAAAGAAAAAAAAGCAGAACAGATCAACAAAACAAAGAGCTGATTCTTCAAAAGAATTAATAGAATTGATAAACCCCTAGCCAGACTTATCAAAAAGAGAAAGGACTCAAATAAAAAAAATTATAAATGAAAGAGGAGAGATCACAACCAACACCAAAGGAATGCAAACAATTTTAAGAGAGTATTATGGGGCGCCTGGGTGGCGCAGTCGGTTAAGCGTCCGACTTCAGCCAGGTCACGATCTCGCGGTCCGCGAGTTCGAGCCCCGCGTCGGGCTCTGGGCTGATGGCTCAGAGCCTGGAGCCTGTTTCCGATTCTGTGTCTCCCTCTCTCTCTCTGCCCCTCCCCCGTTCATGCTCTGTCTCTCTCTGTCCCAAAAATAAATAAATGTTGAAAAAAAAAATTAAAAAAAAAAAAAGAGAGTATTATGAAAAACTATATACCAACAAATTGGGCAATCAGGAAGAATGCATAAATTCCTAGAAACATACAAATTACCAAAACTGAAACAGGAATTACATAAAAAATTTGAACAGACTCATAACCAGCAAAGGAATTGAAACAGTAATAAAAAATCTCCCAACAAACAAAAGTCCAGATCTGGATAGCATCCAAGGGGAATTCTACCAGACATTTAAAGAAGAGTTAATATCTATTCTTCTCAAAGTGTTCCAAAAAATAGAAATGGAAGGAAACTTTTTTAAGTTTGTTTGTTTGTTTGTTTGTTTTGAGAGAGCACGCATGAGCATGAGTAGGGGAGAGACAGAGAGAGAGGCAGAGAGAGAATCTCAGGCAAGCTCTGTACTGTCAGCACAGAGCTTGACATGGGGCTTGAACTCAGCAACCATGATATCATAACCTGAGCCAAATCCAAGAGTCAGATGCCTAACCAACTGAGCCACCCAGGCAACCAGAAGGAAACTTCTAAACCCATTCTATGAGGCCAGCATTACCTTGATTCAAAAACCAAAGACCTCACTAAAGGAGAATTACAGGCCAGTCTCCCTAAGGAACATGGATGTGAAAATTCTCAGCAAGATACTAGTAAATCAAATCCAATAATATATTAAAAGAATTATTCACCATGATCAAGTGGGATTTACTCCTGGGCAGCAGAGATGGTTCAGCATTTGCCAATCAATCCACATGATACAATACATTAATAAAAGAAAGGATGAGAACCATATGACTCTCTAAATAGATGTAGAAAAAGCATTTGACAAAGGCATCAATTCATGATAAAAACCGTCAACATAGTAGGGATAGATGAGACATACCTCAACATCATAATGCCATATACAAAAGACCCACAGCTAATATCATCCTCAATGGGGAAAAGCTGGGAGCCTTTCCCCTATGGTCAGGAATAAAACAGGGTTGTCCACTCTCACCATCGCTATTTAACACAGTACTAAAAGTCTTATACTCAGCAATCAGAAAACAAAAAGAAATAAAAGACAGCCAAATCACCAAGGAAGAAGTCAAACTGTTACCTTTTGCAGACAACATGATCCTCTATACAGAAAACCCTGAAGACTCCACCAAAAAATTTATAGAATAGATGACTTAGAAAAGTCACAAAACATAAAATCAATATACAGATATATGCTACATTTCTATACACCAGGAACAAAACAACAGAAAAAGAAATCAAGAAATTGATCCCATTTGCAATTGTACCAAAAAAAATTAGATACTGAAGAAAAAGCCTAGTCAAAGAGGTAAAATATCTGTGCTGAAAACTGTGGAACTTACGAAAGAAACTTCCACAAAGAAATGGAAAAGGATTCCATGCTCATACATTGGAAGAACAAACATTATTAAAATGTCTAAACTACCCAAAGCAATCTACACACTTAATGTGTAGAGCTACACCAAATAATCTTAAATTTGTATGGAACCACGAAATACCCTGAATAGCCAAAGCAATCCTGCGGGGGGGGGGGGTGGGAGGGGTGGGAAACTGGAGGTATCACAATTTGGGATTTCAAACTATATTATAAAGCTGTAGTCATCAAGACAGTATGGTACTGGCACAAAAACAGACATATACATCAATGGAACAGAACAGAAAACTGAAAAATGGACCTGAAACTATATAGTCAACTCATATTCTACTAAACAGGAAAGAATATCCAAACTTTTCAACAAATGGTGTTTGGAAAACTGGACAGTGACATGCAAAAGAACAAAACTAGATCACTTTCTTACACCATACACAAAAACAAATTCAAAATGAATGAAAGACCTCAATGTGAGGCAGAAAACCATCCAAAATCTTAGAGTTGAACATAGGCAGCAACCTCTTTGAGATCAGTCATAGAAAATTCTTTCTAGATATGTCTCCTGAGGCAAGAGGAACAAGGCAAACATAAACTACTGGGACTTCATCAAGATAAAAAGCTTCTACACAGCAAAGGAAACAATCAGAAAAACTAAAAGGCAACTGACAGAATTGGAGAAGATATTTGCAAATGACATAGCTGATAAAGGGTTAGTATCCAAAACCAATAAAAAACTTATCAAACTCAGCACCCAAGATATAAAATGATCCAATTAAGAAATGGGAAGAAATACATTAATAGAGGACTTTTCTAAAAAAGATACCCAAATGGCTAATAGACACATGAAGAGATACTCAAGAGCACTCACCTTCAGGGAAATACAAATCAAAACCATGATGAGACACCACCTCACACCTGTCAGAATGGCTACAATGAACAACACAAGCAACAACAGATGTTGGTGAGAATGTGGGGAAAGGGGAAACTTCTTACAGTGTTGGTGGGAATGCAACCTGGTGTAGCCACTCTGGAGAACAGTATGGAGGTTGCACTAGAAGTTAAAAATAGAACTACCCTATGACACAGCAACTGCACTACTAGATATTTACCCAAATGATACAAAACTAAAGATTCAAAAGGGTACATGCACGCCAATGTTTACAGCAGCATTATCAACAATAGACAAACTATGGGGAGAACTCAAATGTCTGCTGAGTGATGAATGGATAAAGAAGACGTGGTATATATATACAATGGAATAGTACTCAGCCACCAAAAAGAATGAAACCTTGCCATATGCAATGACGTGGATAGAGCTAGAGTGTATTATCCTAAGGGAAATAGGTCAATCAGGGAAAGACAAATACCATATGATTTCACTCATCTATGGAATTTAAGGAATGAAACAGACTTAGAATATATGGGAGGAAAAGAAATAAAAGACCAGGAAACAAACCATAAGAGACTCTTAAAGACAGAGAATAACCTGAGGATTGAGGGAGAGAGGGAGGAGGGGGATGGGCTAGATGGGTCATTGGCATTAAGCAGGGCACTTGTTGTGATGAGCACTGGGTGTTGAATGTAAGTGATGAATCACCGGATTCTACTCCTGAAACCAAAATTGCACTGTATGTTAATTAATTATAATTTAAATATTTGAAAAGAAAAAAAATTAAAAATTTAAAAATCACAAAGGATATAAGAGTACAATACAAAATTAAGAACAAAGAGTAAGGACAAAAAATAGAAAACGAAAATAAATGTGCTGGATATGAATCCAAATATCTCTTTAATTACCTTGAATGCCAATATCCAATGTACCAATTAAAAGACAGATTGTCAGAGTGGATCAAAAAACAAGACCCAACTATATCTTGTCTACAAGAAACCAAATTTAAATATAAAGTCACATACAGATTAAAAGCAAATGGTGGGAAAAATAAAAGTAAAATTAAAACAATTAAGAAAAATAAAGAAAATGGATAGAAAAATTATACACCATGCTAACAGTAATAAAAAGGAAACAGACTTATTTATATTAATTCCAGACAGAACCAATTTCAAGGCAAGAAAATTACCAAGAATAAGGAGCAGGAATGCATGATGACAAATGGTTCAGTTCTTGAAGACAAAAGAATATTCCTTAATGTATATGCCCCTGACAATACAATGTCAAACAAAATGTGGCAAAAAAAAAATACTCAAAGAACATCAAGGATGAATATATGACTATGTTATCATAGTTGGAGACTTTGACTTGTCTTTTGCAGAAATGGACAGGTCCAGCAGGCAGAAAATCCATAAGGACATGGTTAAACACTGTCAAATCACTCAATGTAATTGGCATCCATAGACTACTTCTTTCAACAATAGGTGAATACACATTCTTCTCACACTTATAAAACATTAGCCAAGACAGACCACATCATGGCTTATAAACAACACCTTAACAAATTTAAAGAAATAGAATTCCCACAACACCTGCTATCAGACCACAATGGAATTAAACAAGAAATTAATAACAAAAAGATCGTGGAAAATCCCACACTACCACTCTGAATAGCACATGGGGCAAAGAATAAATCTCTAGAGAAATTTTAAAATATTTTGAACTAGATAAAAATGAAAGAACAGTTTATCAAAGCTTGGGGAACACACAGATATCAGTGTTTAGATGGACAATTACAGTACTGAATATATTTTTAGAAAAGAAGAAATATTTAAAATCAACAATCTAAATTATCCTCTTAAGAAACGAGAAAGAAAATTGCAAATTAAATCCAAAGAAAGCAGAAATTTGAGGTTCCAGACATCTCACAGAAGCCTCCTAAGTTGTCTAAATATTAAGTTGCATATCACAAGTTGAGACCCTCATATCCTGGCAGACAACAGACACTAAAGAGCTAGGAGATAAATGAATATTTTGAAGATCACACCTTCTTGGAAGACATGAGATTTCCAAACACATATAATAGAGAATTCTTACAGAATAGCCTTTGTATTCAGTTAAGATACCATAAAGGTCACAACTTATTGGTGTTTCTATACTAGACTTAAATAAAAAGCTACTCTAGATGCACTTTAAGAAAGCAAAAAACAAGTCTAATAGGAATTGATATTCCACTTATATAAGCAGCCTCAATTTTTGCTTACAATAATCTCAAGAATCAGGTGCCTTTATTAGTTCCAATTTCACAAGTAAGACAACTTGAGTCTCTAAACAATTAAAAGACAAACCATGGTTACCTGGTTAATTCAATCAGGTCATTCAAAAACTTAGGTGAATTTGACTACAATTAGTCTTTGCACCAACATTGTAGTTTTTAAATGTTATTTCTCAGGAATGATTGAAATAATGCTTATATGTTGCTTTAGATGATGAGATTTTTTAAATTCTAATAGGAACCCTTAGATTTCTCCTACCTCTCCCTACACAAGGATACAAAACACTTCTCAGTCTAAAAGTATGTAGTATCAATCAATAAACTTAGAATATCTCATATATATCTAAAAATATTTTAACATCAGAATATTTTGATAATGGATAAGCATTATTGAGTGCATGCATTTAGATAGAATAAAAAACATCTTGTTAGTATCTAGTACAGTTATTTATTTGTATTTAATCATTCATTCAACTTATATTTGTTAAAAGACTACACTATGTTAGATGCTAAGAGAGAATGTTTTATAACCAACTCAGGTATTTTAACAAGACCAGTTGCCTTTTAAAACTAATCCTAAAATTGAAGTATAAATAAGGCCACCTTTATTACTAGCAATTAAATAAGATAAATTAATTGAAATAATACCTTATACCCAGGATGTATCCGTGGATATGAGTTGAATTTTTAAGTTATAACTGTTATTCATACTTACATTATATTTCTTTGCAAAATAGATTTCTTCTTTGCCAAATGGAAATGGACATATTATGCTATTATACTTTCCTGAACTTATCAAGTTATCTTTACATGCTATAGAACATTTTACTAGTGAATAGACTGTCCAAATGGACCTTGCTCCTGATAAAGATCCGAACAATTATTTCTGAGTTTCATTTCTGACAATGTATAAGAAAATATTTGAAAATAAAAATATATGCCTATACTAGCTTTATCATTATCTATTAAAAACTACTTGTGTGTTATCTACTGGAAATAAGCATTTATATTAGAGTATATTAACAACATTACTGAATAATTTGAACTGATCCAAATTATAATTGAGAGGATAAAAGGCTAAGAAAAATATTTGACATGGAAGTATACTATATTTTAGAAAAGCACCAAATTTGCACATACTCTGATTATATACAATTATATAAAATTAACCTATACATAAGTACAGTGTCTAAAACATAGCTCAGAATAAGAATATAGTTGTCTTGGTATAATATCTAAAATCTTGGGTGCCTGGGTGGCTCAGTGGTTCAGTTGGTTAAGGGTCAGACTTTGACTCAGGTCATGATCTCATGGTTTGAGTTTGAGCTCCTCATCAAGCTTTGTGCTGACAGTTTAGAACTTTGGATTCTGTGTGTGTGTCTCTCTCTCTCTGCCCTACCCCCACTCATACTCCTGTCTCTCTCTCTCACTCAAAAATAAAGTTAATTTTTTTAATTAAAAAATGTATTGGGTTCTTACTGTGAATAAGGTAAATTCTAAATGATTTAATATTTTAAACAATATTACAAGGAAGGTGCATTAGTGGTCCCAAATTGTACAAAAACCTAGTCCAAAGAAGGAAATTGTGGAACCAATATTGAATATCAGGCATCCGGTTTAAAAAGACACAATCTCAAACAAAATGTAGTAAAAATTGGTAGTTAACTCATTGGTTCTTTAAAATAATTTTTATAAAAATAGCTTATAGTGTTTCACTTGTAATAAGCTAAATTTACAAAATATGTCATTATAATAGTTCAGATATAAGTACTATGAGAACAGCTATCAGTTAATTTATAAAAAAAAAATGCAAAGAAACCAAAGATAATTAAATATATTTCAACCAATGTGGATCAAAATTAAATATTATATTTCTGATCATTACATACACACAGATAAATTAGAGACAAAGTTATTATATAGATGAATTTCAAATCAAATTATTTGTTTAATAGGTCATAAATACTACTGGAAATATACATGTAAAATAGGAATGGTAAAACAGATAAACATTTATGTAAAATTGAAAAAATAGGGGAAGGGCCAAAATGGCACAGTAGCATGGAATATTTTTTGCCTCTCTCACTCTTGAAATGCAGCTATATCAACACCAAACCATATTGCACACCTAGAAAACTGATCTGAGGATTAACACAACAATCTGCACAACCTGAAACACAGAACTCAGCAGGTACACAGCACAGAGAGGTGAACCAGGGGAGAGAGGAGTTGTGGAGGGTAGGGAGTTGTTTTTGCTTGCAGAGAGAGGATAAAGACAGGAGGGAGAGTACAGAACCGCCCCCCCCCAACTGAAAGCAGATGGAGAGAAAAAGAAAGAGTGGACTGAACAAAAAAGGGAGAAGGGGACTGCAAGGGACTGAACCAAAAAAGAGAGAAAGGAGAAAGGAGAAGGTTTAAATTACATTTAAGATGCTATAAACAGGGGAGTGCAGAGTCTGATACTCCACAGCTTGATACCTGGTGGAGTTCTGGGGAAAAGGTAGAATCCACAGGAGCAGTGAGGTCATGAGGTCATCAGCCCACATAGAGAAAGTCAGTTCCCTTGCTGGGAGAACATCTGGTAGAGGCTATGTGGCCTCCCCATAGGAAAAGGTCCCAGCAGACCCCAGAGAAGAGTCACATTAGCTGGTGTTGGAACAAGGATATTAAGGGTAAAGCCTGGTGTGTGTTGTGATTTACCATAATCACTGAAACACTGCTGCTACACAATCACGTGAACTTTTTCTGGGGCAAGCTGGCACCCAGCCACAGTCTCTGGACATCTGCAGCAGCACAGTTGCACAAACATTCCTAGTGGCGGCTGGCACTGGCCATTGCTTGCAGAGACCATCCCCAAGAGGATCTGAGTGGGCCAAAACTATAGGGCCCTCAGAAGTGAGAGCTTTGGAAACACAGCCCCATGTGATATAAAACTCTGGAGGGATGTGCTGCCTGGAAGGCTGATGGCATGGTCACGCACAGTGTAGAAGTGGGGAATGGATGGAAGCTGGAGACAAAGGCGGGTGCTTGATTGCCGGTTGGCAAGAGCACAGTTCTGATACTAGAGACTGGGTAAGGGGTGAAGCCATTTTCACCCCTCCTTCAGATGCGCATACACACATATATGCACCACAATGATCCACCCCAGCAAACTAAGTGGTGCCATCTAGTGGAGAATGGAGCCACTACACCAAGCGCTGCCCAACTGGGCCAACTGAGCTCTAGAGGAACGCCATAAATCTCTCCATCTACTTAGTTCATGGACAATAAAGTGCTTCATAATTTGACTTCTAGGGGGAACTGGATGTAATTTCAATCGTATTTCATTCTGTGCCCTGGTCCATCTATTCATTTTTTGCTTTATCTTTTCTATTCTTATTCTTGAATATAGAATGAGAAAAAAATTATTTTCCATTTTTATAAAAAATATTTTCTTTAACTTTTTTCAACTATGTTTTTTACTTTTTTGTAAAATTTTAAAATTCTATTTTACTTTCATCATTTTATTTTATACTATTTTATTGTATTCATTTTTTTGGTTTTCAAACTTTTTTTCCTTTTCTTTTCTTTCCCTTTTTTCCCTATTCTATCATGCTTCCTTTGAACAACCAGACCAAAACACACCTAGGAGATAGCATCCTTTATTTTATTTTTTTGTGTTGTTTTAATTTTTTTAATTTTAACTTTTAAAATTTATTTTATTCTATTGCTTCCTTCAAAATGATGAAATGAAAGAATTCACCCCAAAAGAAAGAACAGTAAGAAATGACAGCCAGGACTTAATCAACACAGACACAAGCAAGATTTCTAGACAGAATTTAGAATCACGATAACAAGAACACTAGCTGGGGTTGAAAAAAGCATAGAATCGTTTTCTGTGGAGATAAAAGGAGTAAAATCTAGTCAGGACAAAATTAGAAATGGTATAAACTGAGATGCAATCTTGAAAGGGTGCCATGGCAGCAAGGATTGATGAAGCAGAGCAACGAATCAGTGATAGAGGACAAACTTATGAAAACTAATGAAGCAGAAAAAGAGGGAAATTAAGGCAAAAGAACACTACACAAGAATTAGAGAACTCAGTGACTCATTAAAAAGAAATAACATCTAGGGGCGCCTGGGTGGCACAGTCAGTTAAGCGTCCGACTTCAGCCAGGTCACGATCTCGCGGTCCGTGAATTCGAGCCCCGCGTCAGGCTCTGGGCTGATGGCTCGGAGCCTGGAGCCTGTTTCCGATTCTGTGTCTCCCTCTCTCTCTGCCCCATCCCCCGTTCATGCTCTGTCTCTCTCTGTCCCAAAATAAATAAAAAACGTTGAAAAAAAAAAAAAAAAGGAATAACATCTAAACCATAGGGATCCCAGAAGATGAAGAGAGACATAAAGGGGTAGAAGGTTTATGTGAGCACATCATAGCAGAAAACTTTCCTAACCTGGGGAAAGACACAGACAGCAAAATCCAGAAAGCACAGAGAACTCCCATTAGATTCAACAAAACCCAACCATCAATAAGGCATATCATAGTCAAATTCACAAAACACTCAGACAAGGAAAGAATCATGAAAGCAGCAAGGGAAAAAATGTCATTAACCTACAAGTGAAGACAGATCAGGTTCACAGCAGACCTATCCACAGAAACTTGGCAGGACAGAAAGGAGTGGCAGGAGATATTCAAAGTGCTGATTCGGAAAAATATGCAGCCAAGATTCTTTATCAGCAAGGCTGTCATTCAAAATATAAGGAGAGGTAAAATTTTTCCCAGACAAACAAAAACTAAAGGAGTTCGTGACCAGTAAACCAGCCCTGCAAGAAATTTTAAGGGGGATTCTCTCAGGGGAGAAAATATTGGGGGGGGGGGGAAGACCAAAAGCAACAAACACCAAAAGGGACCAAGGAACACCCCTTGAAACTCAAACTCTACATGGAACATAATGGGAATAAATTCATACCTTTCAGTGCTCACTCTAAATGTCAATGGACTAAATTCTCCAATCGAAAGACATAGGGTAACAGAATGGATAAGAAAACAAGATCCACCTATATGCCATTTACAAGAGACACATTTTAGACCTAAGACACCTTCAGATTGAAAGTAAGGGGATGGAAAACCATCTATCATGCTAATAGTCTCCAAAAGAAAGGTGGAATAGCCATACTTATACCAGACAATGTAGATTTTAAAATAAAGGCTGTAACAAGAGATGAAAGGCATTATACCATAATTAAGGGGTCTATCCACTGAGAACACCACACAATTATAAGCATTTATGCTCCAAATGTGATAGTACCCAAATATATAAATCAATTAATCACAAACATACAGAAACTCATTGATAATAATACCATAATAATAGGGGACTTCAACACCCCACTTACAACAATGGACAGATCATCTAAACAGAAAATCAACAAGGAAACAATGGCTTTGAATGACACACTGGACTGGATGGACTTAACAGATATATTCAGAACATCTCACCCTAAAGCAGAATACACATTCTTGTCGAGTGCACATGGAATATTCTCCAAAATAGATCACATACTGGGACACAAATCAGCCCTCAACAAGTACAAAAAGAATGAGATGATACTGTGCATATTTTCAGAACACAATGCTATGAGTCTTGAAATCAACAACAAGAAAAAGTTAGGAAAGATAACAAATACTTGGATACTAAAGAACATCCTACTAAAGAATGAATGGGCTGAGAATTCAAAAGGAAGTTAAAAGTACATGGAAACTGGGGCTCCTGGGTGGCTCAGTCAGTTAAGCATCCGACTTCGGATCAGGTCATGATCTCGCAGTCCGTGAGTTCGAGCCTTGCGTCAGTCTCTGTGCTGACAGCTCAGAGCCTGGAACCTGTTTCAGATTCTGTGTCTCCCTCTCTCTCTGACCCTCCTCTGTTCATGCTCTGTCTCTCCCTGTCTCAAAAATAAATTAACGTTAAAAAATTTTAATAAAAAAACAAAACAAAAGTACATGGAAGCTAATTAAAAGGATAACACCAGAGCACAAAACTTCTGGGACACATCAAAGGCAGTCATAAGAGGGAAGTTTATAGCAATCCAGGGCTTCCTAAAGAGGAAGAAAGGTCTCAGATAAACTACCTAACCTTACAACTTAAAAAGCTGGAAAAAGAACAACAAATAAAACCTCAAAACAGCAGAAATAATAAAGTTTATAGCAGAAATCAATGCTATTAAAAAAAAAAGACAAAAACAAACTAAAAACAAAAACACAGTAGTACAGATCAATGAAATCAGCAGCTGGTTCTTTGAAAGAATTAACAATATTGATAAACCATTAGTCAATTTGATCAAAAAGAAAAAGGACCCAAATAAGCAAGAATGAAAGAGGAGAGATCACAACCAACATAGCAGAAATACAATAATACAAATAATAACAGAATATTATGAGCAATTATATGCCAATTAAATGGGCATTGGGAAGAAATGGACAAATTCCTAGAAATATAAACTACCAAAACTAAAATAAGAGGAAATCGTAAATTTGAACAGATCCATATCCAGTAAAGAAATCGAATTAATAATCAAAAATCTCCCAAAAAACAGGAGGCCAGGGCCATATGCTTTTCCAGGGGAATTCTACCAAACATTTAAAGAAGAGTTAACACCAATTCTTTTGAAGCTGTTCCAAAAAATAGAAATGGAAGGTCAACTTCCAAACTCATTCTATGAAGCCAGCATTATCTTGATTCCAAAATCAGAGAAAGACCCCACTAAAAAGGAAAACTACAGAACAATTTCCCTGATGATATGAATACAAAAATCCTCAACAAGATACTCACCAACTGGATCCAACAATACATTAAAAGAATTAATTCACCACGACCAAGTGGGATTTAAACCTGGGATGCAGAACTGGTTCAATATCCATAAATCAATCAATGTGATACATCACATCAATAAAAGAAAGGATAAGAACCACACAATCATCTCCATAGATGCAGAGTAAGCATTTGACAAAATACAGCATCCTTTCTGGATAAAAACCTTTAAGAATGTAGGGATAGAAGGATCGTATCTCAAGATCATTAAGCCATATACAAAATATCACTGCTAATATCATCCTCAATGGGGAAAAGTGGAAAGCTTGACCCTAAGATCAGGAACACAACAGCGATGTCCACTCTTGCCACTGTTATTCAATATAGCATTGGAAGTCCTAGCATCAGCAATCAGACAACACAAAGAAATAAAAGGCATCCAAATCTACAAAGGAGGAAGTAAAACTTTCACTCTTTGCAGACATGATATCCTATATGGAAAACCCAAAAGTTTCCACCAGAAACCTGCTAGAACTAATCCATGAATTCATCAAAGTCACAGGATATAAAATCAATGTACA
Organism: Herpailurus yagouaroundi; assembly: GCF_014898765.1. Classification (NCBI taxonomy): domain Eukaryota; kingdom Metazoa; phylum Chordata; class Mammalia; order Carnivora; family Felidae; genus Herpailurus; species Herpailurus yagouaroundi. The sequence continues at coordinate 19,948,805 of NW_024412396.1, read as the reverse complement.
TAAATCTGTTGCCTTCCTATACACCAATAATGAAACAACAGAAAGAGACATCAAGGAATCAATCACATTTATAAGTGCACCAAAAACCATAAATTACCTAGGAATAAACCTAACCAAAGAGGTGAAAAATCTATACACTGAAAACTATAGAAAGCTTGTAAAAGAAATTGAAGATGACACAAAAAATGGACAAATATTCCATACTCATGGATGAACAAATATTGTTAAAATGTCAATACTACACGAAGCAATCTACACATTCAATGCAATCCCTATCAAAATAACACCAGCATTCTTCACAGAGCTAAAAACAAACAATGCTAAAATTTATATGGAACCAGCAAAGACCCTGAATAGCCAAAGCAATCCTGAAAGAGAAAAACCAAAGCTGGAGGCATCACAATCCCAGACTTCAAGCTGTATTAAAAAGCTGTAATCATCAAGACAGTATGTACTGGCACAAAAACAGACACTCAGATCAAAGGAACAGAACCCAGAACCCAGAAATGGGCTAACAAATCTATGGTCAACTAATCTTTGACAAAGGAAGAAAGAACATTCATGGAATAAAGACAGTCTTGTCAGCAAGTGGTGCTGGGAAAACTGGACAGCAACATGCAGAAAAAGTAACCTGGACCACTTTCTAACAATATACACAAAAATACACTCAAAATGGATGAAAGACCTAAATGTAAGACAGGAAGCTATCAAAATCCTAGAGGAGAAAGCAGGCAAAAACCTCTTTGACCTTGGCCACAGCAACTTCTTATGTGAAATATGTCTCCAGAGGCAAGGGAAACAAAAGCAAAAATGAACTATTGGGACCTCATCAAAATAAAAAGCTTTTCCACAGTGGAATAAACAATCAGCAAAACTAAAAGGCAACCAATGGAATGGGGGAAGATATTTGCAAATGACATATCAGATAAGGGGTTAGTACCCAAAATCTATAAAGAAAGTATCAAACTCAACACCCAAAAGACAAATGATCCAGTGAAGAAATGGGCACAAGGCATGAATAGACACTTCTCCAAAGAAGACATCCAGATGGCTAATAGACACATGAAAAAATGTTCACCTTCACTCATCATCAGGGAAATACAAATTAAAACCACACTAAGATACTATCTCACACCAGTCAGCATGTCTAAAATAAACAACTCAGGCAACAAGAGATGTTGGCAAGGATGTTGAGAAAGAGGATCTCTTTTGCACTGCTGGTGGGAATGGAAACCAGTTCAGCCCCTCTGGAAAACAGTATGGAGGTTCCTCAGAAAATTAAAAATAGAACTACCCTATGATCCAGCAATTACACTACTAGGTATTTATCCAAGGGATACAGGTGTGCTCTTTCAAACGGGCACATGCACTCCAGTGTTTACAGCAGCACTATTGAAAATAGCCAAAGTATGGAAACAGCCCAAATGTCCATCGTGGATGAATCGATAAAGAAAATGTGGTGTGTGTGTGTGTGTGTGTGTGTGTGTGTAACAGAATGGAGTGTTAGTTGGCAATCAAAAAGAATGAAATCTTGTCATTTGCCACTACATGGATGGAACTAGAGGTTACTATGCTAAGTGAAATTAGCCAGTCAGAAAGACAAGTATCAAATGACTTCACTAATATGAGGAATTTAAGATACAAAACAGATGAACATAAGGGAAAGGAAGCAAAAATAATATAAAAACAAGGAGGGAGGCAAAACATAAGAGACTCTTAAATGCAGAGATACTGTAACAAACTTCAGGTTAATGGAGGGGTTGTGGGTGAGAGGCATTAGGGAGGACCCTTGTTGGGATGAGCAATTGGTGTTATACATAGGGGATGAATCACTGGAATCTACTCCTGAAATCATAGCACTATATGCTAACTAACTTGGATGTAAATTAAAAAATAAGTAAATAAATGAAAAAAATCTTTATAAAAAGCTGCTGAAAAAAATAAAAAGAAATATATACTTGAATTTACTGAACAGAATTATTGCAAACTCTTAAGCATTTGAACAGTGAAACATGCAATTATGTTGCTATAATATTTACCATGCAGCAGAGATACTTAGTTGACACTATAAAATAGAGCAGTTTATTCTAAGGTTAAGAAACAACATAGGTTTTTATTTTTTTTTTTAATGTTTACTTATTTTTGAGAGACAGAGAGAGAAAATGAAGAGGGGAGGGTCAGGAAGAGAGGGAGACACAGAATCCAAAGCAGGCTCCAGGCTCTGAGCTGTCAGCAGAGCCTGATGTGGAGCTTGAATTCACAAGCCATGAGATCCTGACATGAGCATAAGTCGAATGCTTAACTGACTGAGCCATCCAGGCTCCCTGAAGCAGCACTGTTTTACAATTAATCAATATCTATGTGTGGAATTTTAAAATATAACTTAGTTTAAGTAGAGCAATAAATAATCTCATCCCTTGCCTGTCTTTCTGAATAAAATGTTTTGGGTAGATCAATTTGACAGAATAGGATTATCTAGCACTTATTCCCTCACAGAAACATCAACATGAAAAACTACCCATGTGGGAAAATACCTTCACAAAAGCTAGACATCTCAGGTAAGGAGATTACAATACCAAAGGGAAACATAGAAATAGTAAAAAACACATAGAACAGGGAGAATGGACGAGGATAGATCTGCTCTGAGACCACAATGGAATTAAACTAGAAATCAACCACAGAAAGCTAAGTGGAAAATCCTAAGATAAATGGATATTAAGAATACATTTCTCATTAACACACAGGTCAAAGAAGAATCTTCAAGGCGGATTTAAAAAAAATATTATAAACTAAATGAAAATGAAACACAACTTACAAAAATTTGTGATATGCAGCAAAAGCAGTGCTTAATGAAAATGTATCATACTGAATACATATATTAATAAAGAAAAATATCTAAAATAAATAACCCATGTTTGCCTTAGGATATTAGAAAAATAAGGCAAATTAAATCCAAAGTAAGCAAAAGAAAAAAAGAAATCAATAAAATTGAAAACAGGAAATCAATAGAGATAATCAACTACACCAAAAGTGGGTTCTTTGAAAAGATCAATAAAATCAATAAACTTCTCATCAGGCAAGTTAGAAAGACACAAATTACTAATATGGTAAATGATAAATAAAAAAGGAGCACCTGGGTGGCTCAGTTGGTTAAGTGACCAACTTCGGCTCAGGTCACTATCTCATGATTCGTGGATTTGAGCCCTGCATCAAGCTCTGTGCTGAATGCTTGCTCAGAGCCTGGATCCTGCTTCAGATTCTGTCTCCTTCTTTCTCTGCCCCTCTCCCACTTGTGCTCTGTCTCACTCTGTCTCTCAAAAATAAATAAATGTAAAAAAATTTAAAAAAAGAAAAAGGAAATGAAAAAAAAAACAGGTGGGGTGTCTGGGTGGCTCAGCTTGTTGAGTGTCCAACTTTGGCTCAAGTCATGATCTCATGGTTCATGGGTTTGAGCCCCACATCAGGCTCTGTGTTGACAGCTCAGAGCCAGAAGCCTGCTTCAGATTCTGTGTGTCTCTCTCTCTGCCCCTCCCCTGCTTGTGTTCCATCTCTGTCTCTCAAAAATGAATAAATTAAAAAAAAAAGACATGAAAGAGGGGACATTACTACAGAACAGATGGACATTGAAAGAATAATAAACAACCACTATGAACAATTATATGACTACAAATTTGATAACCTAGAGGAAGTGGACTTATTCCTTAAAAGATAAAATTTGCCAAACATAACACAAGAAGAATTGATTATTTGAATAGTCCTATATCTTTTAAAGAAATTGAATTAATAATTTTACAAAAAATGTCAGTACCCAGATGATTCACTACTGAATTCTACTGAACATGTAAGTAGAAATCATACCAATTCATCACAAAATCTCTGAGAGGATGAGACAGAAGAAATACTTCTCCACTCATTCTGTGAAACCTGTATTACCCAATACCAGAAACAGACAAAGACATTACAAGAAAACTACAGACCAGTATCTCTCATGAACACAGATGCAAAATCAATAAAATATTAGCACATCAAATATAACCACCTATGAAAAGAATTTTACATCATGGCCAGGGATTTATTCTGAAATAATTTGATTTATTCAAAAATCAATTAAGGAAACCTATGCTCTCAAGAGACTAAAAATGGAAAATCACATAACCATATGAATAGATGTAAAAACAAGTTTTACAAAATCCAACATTCATAATAAAAACTCTTGGTAGGCTAGAAATATAGGGGAAATTTTAAATTATTTTTAAATTTTATTTTAGAAACAGAGAGTGCATGAGGGGAAGAGGGAAAGAGAAACAGAGAGAGAGAGAGAGAGAGAGAGAGAGAGAGAGAGAGAGAGAGAGAAAGAGACAGAGAAAAAGAGAAAGAATTCCAAGAAGGCTCCACACTCAGTGCAGAGCTCAATGTGGGGCTCTATCCTACTTCTCCAGAATCACCATCTGGGTCAAAGTCAAGAGTTGGATGTTCAACTGACTGAGCCACACAGGTGCCTCTATAGGGGAACTTAATGAACTTAATAAAGAATATATACAAAACCCTACAGGTAATGTGATAAATAATGGTGAGAAAATAAAAGTTTTTCCACTAAGATAGCTTTTGTATAACTTTATTTCATTGCTCATTAAGGAATATAATTTTCAAAGTCTTTTTAGGTATTAAAAACAAATATTTGCTTACTATATGCTGACATTTCAATATAAGAGACATATTATCTCTAATACTTTATTATTATTCTATAACATATAATAGTGCAAAGGAATACTTTGATAGTCAACTTAAGATTCTCCTGAATTAACTGCTGAATACTAAGTCAAATACAAATATTTATGATGAAACTTTGTGAAGTTGAGAGAATTCCAAATAGAATGAGGTAAATCAAATAATTATTAGATCAAAGAAAGAACCAAAATATATTTGAGCTCTGACCAGTCATAGAAAGTACTTTAAGAACATGAAGAACATTTAGTAGAGAACTCAGATGGGTCAAGGATCCACTTACTGGTAGAGTTAAGGCTACTTTAAGCCTTCCCTAAGACACCATTGAAAATAAACCTCAAAATAATAAAGGTGGTATTCAAGAAACTTAACTCCTTATAAGAAAAAAAAATCAAAATTTTGAAGGCTTAAGGTAGCTTTAACTCTACTAGTAAGGGGATAATTATTGGTGAGTCTTGACTTGTCTGAGATCTCTGCTAAATGTCCTTCATGTTCCTCAAGTAATTTTTACTTCTAGCATAGAAGAATATAAAATCATAATGTCTAGTAACCAGTGAGAAACTACCACAGAAGAGAAAATCGAGGAAAATGTGGCTAATCAGCATGAGAAAGATATATCCATGGAAAAAAATGAAACAGGAAATGACAGACATAATGTATAAGAAATTTAAATCCCATTAAAAATAGGTATGGTATGTTCAGTGATTTAAAGGAACAAAATATAGAAACAGAATAATCAAAGAAAAAAATCTACAGATGGAAAAAAAATCTGAAAGACAGTCAGATTAATAATAGAAGAGAATCTGTGGAAGATGAATAAATTTAAAGACCTGACAATAAAAAACCATTCAAACTAAAGCACTGAAAGGAAATATGAAAAAAGAGAAGACCGGAGAAGAGGGGGGAAGGGGAGGGGAAAGGAAGGGAAGAGAAAAGAGAGAAGAGACAAAAGAAAAAAAGAAAAAGAAAAAAAAGAAAAGAGAAGAAAAGAAAAGAGAAGGAAATAAAAGAAAAGAAGAGAAGAGAAGAGAAGAGAAAAAAGAAAAGAGAAAAGAAAAGAAAAAGAAGAGGGCCTCAGTGACTGCTGGAACAATTCAAGTCATCTGACATTTATGTAGTTGAAAATTTTGAGGGAGACAGGAAACATATTACACAAAAGAGTATTAAATTCCAACACTCGATGAAAGGCCTAAACTCAACAAAGAAACTCAGAGATTCTAGGGAAATAAATACAAAACAACCAAAGAAGAAAATATCAAAATTACTGGAGAGCAATGATAATGACAAAGTTACAAAAGAACCGAGAGAGATGTCACAATCACATGTTGTAGAACAAAATAATTACAAACTTCATCAGAAACTGTGAAAAATAAAAACAATGAAAGAATACCTTCCAACTATCAACCTAAAATTCTATATATATTAAACACATCTTCCAAAAAGTAAAATACACATTTTTTTTTCCAATCAAAGAAAAGCTGACAGAATTTGCCAGTAGCAGACTTATACTACAGGAAATAATTCAGACAATATTTCAGGCTGAGGGAATATGCTACAAGATGAAAAGCTTTTTAAAAAAGGTATAAATAATATCAGAAATGATAAATATATGGTAATTATAAAGGAAAATTATTTCATTTTTATTTATAAGTACTTAAAAATAATAAAATATATGGCACAATAGCACATGGAGCAAATGGCAGCAAAGAGAATTCTGTAGTTTTCTTATGTTAAATGTGATATGGTATAGTATTACTTGCAGATAGACCGTGAAAGTTAAAGATGAATATAGTGAATCTTGGATAAAATACTAAAAAATAAAAACGTGGGTGTGTGTAGCTAAAATGGGCCAGGTACATAATTTGTGGGTTTCAACGCAAAACAAAAACGCTGAGCTCTTTCTTTAAAGGGCAGAATAGGAAACCCTTCCACACTGTTGGTGGGAATGTAAATTGGTAAAACCACTATGAAAAACAATATGTTGCTTCCTCAAAAAATTAAAGACAGAACTGTGTGATCCAGCAATTTCGCTTCTATGTCTATATCTGAAGGAAGTGAAATCAAAGTCTCAATAAGATATACATGCCCCATGTTCATTGCACCATTATTCACAATAATGAAGACATGGTAACCATCTTAATATCCATTAATGGATGAATAAAGTAAATTATGTATGTGGGTGTGTTTGTTTGTGTCTGTATATCACACAATGAGATATTATTGAGAAAAAAAAGGAAGGAAATCCTGCCATTTCCAACAATAGAATGGATCTTCAGGTCATTATTCTCAGTGATACAGGTCAGAGAAATGGTGAGATGTTGGTCAATGGGTACACACTTCAGTTAAAGATAAATACGTTTTATTTTTTTATTTTTTTTTAACATTTATTTTTTTGGGACAGAGAGAGACAGAGCATGAACGGGGGAGGGGCAGAGAGAGAGGGAGACACAGAATCAGAAACAGGCTCCAGGCTCTGAGCCATCAGCCCAGAGCCCGACGCAGGGCTCGAACTCACGGACCGCGAGATCCTGACCTGGCTGAAGTCGGACGCTTAACCGACTGCGCCACCCAGGGCCCCGATAAATACGTTTTAGAGAGCTAATATTGAGGATAGTTGACTGTAGGTAACAATACTGTATTATACACTAGAAAGTTGTTAATACAGATCTTAAATGTTCTCACCACACACACACACACACACACAAAGTTGTAAATCTGTGATGCAATGAATTTGTTAACTAACCTTGTTGTAGCAATTATTTTGCAACATATATTTGTATCATATCATCACATTATATACCTTCATCTTACCTAAAATTATATGTCAATTATTTCTCCATGAAGTTGAAAAATATTAAAAGTAAAGGGACTTAAATAAATCAGAATATATTCTTTGTAAGGAATAATATCAATTTAGTAATTAGAAGTAGAAACTCTCCTGGAAAATCCTCACTTATCTGAAAATTAAACTTCCTAGTAAATTACTCATGGTAAAAGAAATCACAGACAGTATAAAATATTTTGAAATGAATTCAAATAAAAACATAAGAGAACCAAATCTGAAGTATTTGTATATACAGAACAAGTTTCTAGTAAATTATCACTCTTGAAAATAACAACATAGACTCCGGCCAACATACAAAATACAGCCACGTGAGGATTCTATAGGGATGAACAATGCAGGCACATTTTAGAAAGAAAGCTATAATTGGAGGAAATGACTACCAAAAAAATGAACTTTCAGGGTGCCTGGGTGGCTCAGTCAGTTAAGCATCTGACTTTGGTTCAGGTTATGATCTCCCGGTTTATGATTTCGAGCCCTGCGTGGGGCTCTGGGCTGACAGCTCAAAGCCTCTGGAGGCTCCTTCGAATTCTATGTCTCCCTCTCTCTCTGCCCTTCCCAGACTCCCACTCTCTCTTTCAAAAATAAATAAACGTTAAAAAAAGAAAATAAAATAAATGAATTTTCTATTTTTGTGGCTTTGATTTGGGGGCAGATAGAATCATAGATATATTTTGTGAGGTACCAAAAACTGTGAGAGAAAGGCCACCATCTTTCTGGACATAATTACAAGAGGAAGAATCCTAATGTGATAAGAACCATTTGAGAATGAGAGGGAATCACTGGCTAAAAGTGAACTGACAAAATGTAACCTCAGATTCTTCATATAAACTGTCCAAGTCTCTTTCTGATCATGAGCCCATCACATGTGAGGAGACCAAAGTAACTTTAAACTGGAATCTGAACAGCACCTGTCCATAAGTGTAACAAAGCTCACAGTTTGGATATGTTAGTTGCATGTTAAAACTAAAACATCAACATTTTGGGAGAAATGCATTAGTACACAGAGTTCCCACAATGTAACATTCCACAATGGTCAGGATTCAATCTAAAATGACTTAACAAATTAAATGTGACAGTACTTTAGAGGGGAAAAAAAGAAAATGTCAACAGATAACAATCCTGATATGGCTTAGATGTTGGAATCATCAGACAAAAGTTTTAAAGCATGTAGTATACCAATGGCCAATGATGTAAAGAAAAATAGAACATACTTATAATAATAAAATGATAGAAATGGGTGATTTTTTTTAATATATGAAATTTATTGTCAAATTGGTTTCCATACAACACCCAGTGCTCATCCCAAAGGTGCCCTCCTCAATACCCATCACCCACCCTCCCCTCCCTCCCACCCCCCATCAACCCTCAGTTTGTTCTCAGTTTTTAAGAGTCTCTTATGCTTTGGCTCTCTCCCACTCTAACCTCTTTTTTTTTTCCCTCCCCTCCTCCATGGGTTTCTGTTAAGTTTCTCAGGATCCACATAAGAGTGAAACCATATGGTATCTGTCTTTCTCTGTATGGCTTATTTCACTTAGCATCACACTCTCCAGTTCCATCCACGTTGCTACAAAAGGCCATATTTCATTTTTTCTCATTGCCACGTAGTATTCCATTATGTATATAAACCACAATTTCTTTATCCATTCATCAATTGATGGACATTTAGGCTCTTTCCATAATTTGGCTATTGAGAGTGCTGCTATAAACATTGGGGTACAAGTGCCCCTATGCATCAGTACTCCTGTATCCCTTGGATAAATTCCTAGCAGTGCTATTGCTGGGTCATAGGGTAGGTCTATTTTTAATTTTCTGAGGAACCTCCACACTGCCTTTAGAAATGGGTGATTTTTATTCAGGAGAGCCCTTGTGATGATCACTGGGTACTGTAGGTAAGTGATGAATCACTAAATTCTACACCTGAAACTAATATTATACTGTATGTTAACTGGAATTAAAACAAGAACTTGAAAAAATAATAAAATGTTAGAAAATCTAGCAAAGAGATAAAAAATTTAGAATTAAACATTTTGATGACTAAATTGAAAAAAATTTCTGAGTGAATTTAAAAACATGATGGAGTTGGGGTACCTGGGTGGCTCAGTTGGTTAAGCATCTGACTCTTGATTTCAGCTCAGGTCATGATTTCATCATCATGGGATCGAGCCCCATATCTGACTCTACACTGACAGCATGGAGCCCACCTGGAATTCTCTGTCTTTCTCTGCCTCTCCCCTTCTTGCATGCATGTGTGTGCTCTCTCTCTGTCTCTCTGTCTCTCTCTCTCTCTCTTTCTCTCTCAATCTCTCTCAAAATAAATAAATGAATAAAAAGAATAATAGAATGGCACTGACACAAGAAAGAATTTAAAATTTTAAAGACAGATTGATAGGAATTATACAATAAAAAAAGTGGGAGACAGATTTAAATATGACTAAAACCTAAGAATCTGTGGACAATGTCAAAGATACAATGTACATGTACTTGGAATACCAGAAGAACCAAAGAGAGAAACAGGCAGGAAAAAGAAGTTATTGTGAAAGAAACTATCCAAAATTTATAAAAGAAAAAAAAAAGTATAAATTCAAGAAGCTCAGTGAACTCCAAATAGAATAAATACCATGAAAATTCTATGTAGGTAACTTACAGTCAAGCAGCAAGAACAACCAAAGATGAAAAGCAGCTAGAGAAAAATAACACATTATATATAGAAAATAAATAATTGAATGTGGTCTTATCACAAACCATCATAGACCAAAAGGCAATGGAATATCATTAAAATATTTTTGGAAAAAAATTGAATCCATAATTCTTTATTTAGTGAAAAATATATCAAGAATGAATGCATAAGGGTAATGACTTTAAAAAAAAGAATGAAGGCAAATTTATGAGAATTTCAGGTAAAGACAAGAGATACTCTCATCAATGGACCAGCACCCTAAAAATCTTTAGTAATATTTATTCTATATAAATCTTTAGTAATATTTATTCTATATAAATTTTGCCTCAATTAAGGTAATTTTAAAAACTGAATGTTAAGAGATGCTTAAAGAGGAATCAGCCTGACACAGAGTGTCAAAGAAAAAAAGTGCTTATGAATTTAAAGTAAATCTGTCAGTACTGTCAATTTAATTTTCTTTACAGAATTTAGAGAGGAGGTGGAAAAGAGTTTTGGAATTTTCTGTCTACCAAGTGGATTTATGTCACCTATACACTAAAGAAATTAGAGCTACTATTTAATGATATTTCAGATAATATGTTAGTCATCTTACAGATGGTGTGTACATTATAGCTTCAGTGAATAGGTTCAATCTCCTCCAACACATTCAGTTTTATGTAACAGACTCCTAAAATAAGAATGTAATGGGCACAAAAAGCAACATTCTATAGGCTAGCAAAACATATTTTTTCTAAGAATGAATATCATAGGAGAATGTTTGCTTTTTCTGAAAAATTCATTTTCATAATGACAAAATATTTATCATTAAAATAAATTTGGAAATTCATTAACCACATCTCTCATAATTTTGTTATTTGAGTTTTTATGGTAACCGATTTATTAATAGTCTTATTAATACCTTTATAATGTTAATTACCAATCCAATCTCCAGCATTCTTGAAAGTACTCATTAAGCAATTTATATTCATAATTTCCATTTAATTTTATTATATGAAATTATATGTGCCATTTGTTATATGTTATATATGCTGTGTGTGCCCTCTGCCTTATCTATTAAATAAGAGGAATATCAAGTTTTATGTATTTCTAATTTTTCTATGTTTGGTGTAGTTGACTTTAGCTATCTTTAACAGTTAAAATATACTAGGGGTGCTTGCATGGCTCAGTTGGTTAAGCGTCCAAATCCTGATTTCAGCTCATGTCATGATCTCATGCTTCATGGGACCGAGCCCCATGTTAGGCTCTGTGCTGATAGCATGAGCCTGCTTGGGATTCTCTCTCTCTCTCTCTCTCTCTCTCTCTCTCTCTCTCTCTCCCCCCATCTTTCTGCCCCTTCCCCAATCATACATGCACACTTCTTTCTCTCTTTCTCTCATTGTCTCACTCTCAAACAAACTTAAAAAAAAAAAACAGTTAAAATATACTATAGCTGTATTTGAGTACCTGAAAGATTGTCAAAGAAAAGAGATTGGATGTATTTTCTTATATAGAAACACCTCTTTAACTCTTAAGAATATCCAAAAATGGAAGGGACTGACTAGAAAGATGTTGAGGTAGTCATCATTATCTACTATAAAATTATCTATTATATAATGTTATATAATTATCTATTATATACATATACATTATACTTTATATATTATTTAACATGGCCTTGAAACATTTGGAGAGTCTCTGAATATGGTAATACATTCTAAATAAAATTTCTGAAGGTATGGGATTGCCATATCATTTAATATATTCTGAAAAGGCATTGATTTGAAAAATATGTATGATTTATTTGTATTTTAAACTCTTATGGAAGAATTCAAAGCCAAAGCAATTAAAGTATCTGTAATACTACATCAAGTTTTTCAATTACATTCTCAATTTCTCATTACTGCTTTCATCATTTTATTAGGAATTTATTAATCTCTATTTAGTTATTAGAGCTTCCCCCTTCTACTTATGTCATATTCTTTGTTCTCCTCTAAATATGCTAAAAATATTCTAGAGTCAAATCTTCTAGAGTCAAACATGTTTGTCCCACTCAACAGTAAGACCCTCTTGGAGCCTCATGGCTGGCAAAGAGTGCATGCAAATGTGTGCTTATTAAATTTATACAGTTTGTCCTTAAGGAATTCCACATGGCTCTCATTTCAGTTTGTTCACCATAGACACTCATTGTGCATAGGAAAGCAGATCGTGTCCCATAGTACATAATGAATTATTGGCATATAGGCACGCCCATTGACTTACATACCATCTATGGCTGCTAATGGACTATGATAGCAGATAAGGAATAGTTGCAACAGATATATATTGTGCCCAAAGACTAAACTATTTATACCTGGACGTTTCCAGAAAATGCTGGCCAACTCTCCTCAAAAGTTACCAGTGGCAATCTAGTCTTTTAAGCTAAAGGGCATTTTTTTTTTCCAGTTTTGCTTCACTCTTTAAGTTTCTTCTTCTTCTTTTTTTTAATGTTCATTTATCTTGAGAGAGAGAGAGATCAAGCATGTGAAGGGCAAAGAGAATAGGAGAGAGAGAATCCCATGTAGGCTCCAGACCCAGTGCAGAGCCCCCAATGCAGGGTTTGATCCCATGAGCATGAAATCATGACCTGAGCTGAAATGAAGAGTTGAATGCTTAACCGGCTGAGCCACTCAGAAACCACTAACTCTTTACCTTTCTTGTGAGACTAAAATGCAGTGAGGGAGCAGTAACATTTGTAGTTAAGCATTCTGCTTCTAGAGTCATATTATCAGGATGTTATTTCAAACTCTTACCCTTGCTGGCTAAGTCTTGTTGGATCAGTTCCTTACCTTCTTCAAAACAGGGTGTAATATATAAAATAGTTAATAACATTGACTCAACAGTTTTGAGTATTTGATGAGATGATCCATATTAATATCAATTGCTTGGTACACAGTAAAAACTCAGGACATTATGCTAATACATGAGGACTTGGAGGTTCCCTGAGTTTAGAAAACTTATCAGAGATAATAGGATTTAGGTATTAAAAGACACAGATTAGATCCTGGAATTTAAGCCTCTCAAGCAAATGCAAAATCAACTACTTCCATCCTTTCTAGATTCAAATGCACTATTTGAGGGAAATACCACATTGGTAACATTGATGTCAAATATAGAGAATGCATCCTCCCATGCATTCAACCACCTCATACTGGTTCTTCTTTCTTGCACCCTTCAACCTTTCCTACTTTCTCACTTGATACTCTCACTTGTAGTTTACTTAAAAATCATCTGTGAAGAGAGGTGCCTGAGTGGCCGAGTCAGTTAAGCATCTGACTCGTTATTTCAATTTAGGTCATGACCTCACAGTTCATGAGATTGATCCCCATGTTGGTGTTCTTGGGATTCTTGGGATTCTCTTTTTCCCTCTCTTTCTTCCCCTGTAAAAAATAAATAAACATTACAAAAATAATCTCCAAGGAAAAAGAAAACTCATCTTCCCACCTAAATGCTACAAACTCGCATGTATTTGTGTAAATACTCTGTGTATTTCATACTGTTAATATGATCTTTACAATTTCTCCCCTTGAACTATGGATCCATTCCCTATTATCAATACAAGGATTTTGATCCAGCAATTAACACAATCTCTACTACATTATTTTTTCCTTCACTTGAATCATTCCCATGACCATAAACAAACGTTGAGGCATGTTTCACTGCAATGAGAAAAAAGTCTATGTATCTCTTCACTATAATCCATTTTCTTCATAGACCTTTACACCAAAATTTCCCTAAATTTGTATACACATAATTCTTTATGTATTTTCTTTTAAAATGACTCAAGGCATTTGTTACCAATGCTGCTGATCATTTTGCTTATTGTCAACAATGACTTGGATGTCACAACATCTAACGGACAATTTCCATTCTTTACCATATTCGGCCATGCAGTATGTATTATACTTTATTATTCTTTCCTCCTTAATATGTGTTTCACTTCACCTTATAGAACATCCTATTTTACTGGTTTTCTTCTGCCTCAGTGTTTGTTTCTTCTCATTTCTTTTGCTGGATTATATTCTTTCTCATTATTAAAAGATACAATTCCCCAAGACTAAGTCTTCAGAACCCTTCTCTATAAAAAATGTCTATCTGTATAATCTAGCCAAATTTCATAGTTTTAAACACTGTAGACTGAATTTTGATCTAGAGCTTCCATTGCAGAGGGGAATGATAACATGCTGCTTAAGGGAAAACCACCTATATGAATGATGGGAAGGGTAGCCTTGTCATAAACCTATGCCCTTTCTGCCAAATTCATATTAAGCATCTTCACTTTGATGCTAGTAAGCAAATCAAACCTGTAGCACCCCCGATATTGTCTAGCTCAATAAATAGCATTTGCTCAGACCCAAAAACTCCAAAAGGAGTTATCCTTTAATTATCTCTTTTTCATAGCCTTTCTCTATCTAAACTTTAGGAAGTCTTTCCATCTCTACCTGTGGACTGGACCCCAATGTAATCATTTCTTTATAATTTTTAGGCTATTATATTTGACCAAGCCCAGACCTCCCTCTTCAATAACCTAAAATTTTATTAAAATCAGATCATGTTATTTCTTGTTTGAAAATGTTCCATTGATTCCTATCATCCTGAGAATAATATCTAAGGACCTACATGATATGACCCTGGTGTTTAAAATTATTTTCTACTTCTTTTGATTTGCACATTCTGCTCCATTTACAATGGTCTTTTGGTTTCTCAAAATACCATATTAATTCCCATCTTGGCATTATCACTTGCTATTCTACTGACTGGAAAACATGTGTCCTAGAGATCTTTGACTGTTGTTTCCTCACTTTATTCATCTCTTTGCTAATTTTCAATGCCTCAGAGGCTTTCCCTAAATACTTTAACTGACATTAACACTACTCTCTCATTACTTATTCTACTTTTTGGTCTGAATAGGACTTCAGACTTTCTAATATGATATTTTATATTCAGTTATTTTCTATTATCTATCCTCCCCTCAGAATGTTAGTAATATTCTTTCTTACTCACCATCATATTGCCAATACGTGGAGCAGGAACATAACAGCTTTTGAGGAAAAAAGTTCAGCAAATAAAAATTCTCTTTGCTGACAGAAAGAGATCTCACAAGTCATGGAGAGAACTCTAATTATACTTTAATCAATGTTAAATATAATATTTGAAACATGCTTTTCAAAAATATCCAAATTAAGGGGAAAAAATCTTTAATTCAACAGAGAAAATCTGGTATTGGTGATATAAAAATGCAGAAATATTTTTGTCTATTGTGAGATAGGACATTATTTATTTTGCAAAATCCCTTTTGAAAGTTATGAGAGCCAAATAATTCTTTGCTATAATTATATTTGCTTTTTTTTAGCATTAATACCATGCCTTCAAAATGACTAAATTGCTCATTTGCATTGACAAAGTAAATTGATAAGAAACCACATGCTTTACATGACATAAATCCTTTGCCCTAAATATCCTACTACTTTTGATGGGCTTTGTACATGTTTATTCAAAATTGATCCTTTTGTGAAATAAATTATTTCATTAGTTTGACATGTGCTTCAATAATCCTGATTCATCATAGTTATTTTCCTTTTTAATGTTTTATCTACTTACAGAAGAAAAGATGTCCAGGTACAAAATCTATAATAAGCATTCTTCTGCAGAGCCTATCATGAATACTATTACTGTCAATAAAGACTCTTGAAAATGATGATTGAATTACTTTAATCAGAAAAATAAACTTGATGTTTTTGAGACCTCTCCCAATAAAGTAGGTCACTGTATTTTCATTAAATTTTTCAAAAATTATTTTTAGCTCTGATCCACTGGGGTAGAGAAAAATAAGGGCTCCTACAGATATATGATAATTTGCAACCTCTAAATTAACTTTTACAACTTGTAATAAATGACTAACTTAAAGTAAAGGTTTAAGTCATAGTTCAAGTAGAATTACACAATTGTATATAATTCATCTCTTCCTTAGGAGACTAAAAATATTCTACAAGTTCTGGTTCCACATGTCCAATCGCTTGCTACAATATATTCTTGAATGATCAACATGTTTAAATTAGGCTCCTATGTATCCCCATGGCCAAAATGTCTGACCTTCTTCCTCTTTGGAATTTTTTATGTCTCTTGTCAATCAAGCTCAAAATTATGAATCATTTTCAAACTCTAACTTGATAGCTAATATTTTGCTAAGTAATGTAAAACACTTGAAATGTATCCATTAGCTATGCTTTGTTTTCTATTCCCACAGCTACTTTTCTAATCCAAGCTCTTATATTTCCTTGTTCCTAGACTAATGCAAAAGCCTCTTAATGTTTCCTTGCCTCTAGCTTTCCTCCAATCTTCTCTGCACATTACTAATAACTTAATATTGTTAAAGGACAGGTTTTTATTCTCTACTTCTTCAATTAAAACCATATAATGAGTAAATGAATAAGATTATACTCTTTAGTCTGAGATTAAGTTGCCTTTATATATATATATTTTTTTCTTTTTGAGTTTTGTTACCAACTCTAACCAACAACTACCTAAATCAAATGAACATACTCTTCTAAGCACCTTTGCTTATTGAAAATCAGCACATTTAGCATAGATTTTCAGTGATTATGACAATACAATCCACGTTAAACCTCAGAAAATGATCTTATTTACTCAGATTCAAACTTTTTATATTTATAAATTTGTTGTTTCAGAGCATTCCACAAAAAATATACCAGATTCCTTTAGTACATTTGGAAATCAAAATTTTGTCAGGTGATACAAAATGATATACCAGTGATATTAGGATTTGCTTTTAAATATTTTGAAATTTCAATTTTTAGCCAAAAAATCTATATCTATCAATTAAAATTATGTACTCTGTGGATGTGTCAAAATTATTAAATGAAAACATTGTATACTATAATGTAGTAGGGCAATATATTTTCCACATTGTGCCCACATTACAATATGAAACAATGACTACACTGTAAAAATTAGAATTTTAATAAGCAAAGAAAATTAAACTTATCAACACTTATATAATAGTGCCAATTCTCAGTCATGTATTGTAATGCCCTGGGAAATTACTATTTCTAAACATATTTGTGTACATGTGATTTGGTGGAAAATGTCACACAATATAATATGACACATGGAAAATTAGACTACTAATTTATAGATTTAAATTTATTTCACAGATTGCTCTAGTTTCTAACAACATATAGCTTTTTAAATAATACTAAAAAAGGATGGTTTTTAACATAACATTTTTTCTTATTTATGAATCATCTTAAAATTTTCAAATTCATATCTAAAATACAAGAAATTATTTTTCCTAAGGTAAGTCACAATATTACATTTAAATTTAATTTTATGGATATGCTATAACAAATGAAAATACAGTATTTCATTACAAAATATTATATGGCATACATCTCCTGTGGGGATTAAGTCCAGAGTTTTCACAACAGGCAAAGGTTGTTAAAATAGAAATACAGATAGAGTCACTCAGTGATTCTTAGTGATAGTAAAAACAATTTTATATCTCTTGATTGATAATAATTCCTTAAAACACTAAATATTTTAATAAAAGATTTTCTTCTCTTACCATATGTGAGAATATTCTTTAGGTGTTAGCAGTGTTTCCTTTACAACTATGGAAAACTGTCATGCTGACATTTTAATTTTTTAAGGACAAAGGCTGTCTCTTTAGGCTACTTTGGTAAGTGCAAGCACAAAGTGTAATGTTTACAAAGCACAAAATCAAAATCTGTTGTAACTTTAGCATTGCTGATGGGAATGCAAACTGGTACAGCCACTCTGGAGAACACGGTGGAAGTTCCTCAAAAAGTTAAAAATAGAACCACCCTATGACCCAGCAATTATACTACTAGGTATTTATCCAAAGGATATGAAAGTGTTCATTTGAAGGGGCACATGCACCCCAATGTTTATAGCAGCACTATTGACAATAGCCAAATTATGGCAAGATCCCAAATGTCCATCAACTGACAAATGGATAAAGAAGTGGTGTGTATATATTTATAATGGAATACTGCTTGGCGATCAAAAAGAATGAAATCTTATCATTTGCAACAATGTGGATGGAACTGGAGTGTATTATGCTAAGCAAAATAAGTCAGAGAAAGGCAAATACCATAGGATTTCACTAGCATGTAGAATTTAAGAAACAAAACAGATGAACCTAGGGAAAGGGAAGGAAAAATAAGTAAAAACAGAGAGGGAGTTAAATCATAAGAGACTCAAATATAGAGAACAAACAGAGGGTTGCTGGAGGGGTGTTGGATGGGGAGATGGGCTAAATGGGTGATGGGCATTAAGGAGGGCACCTATTGTGATGAGCACAGGGTGTTATATGCAAGGGATGAATCACTAAATTCTACTCCTGAAATGATTATTATACTATATGTTAACCACCTTGGATTTAAATAAAATTTTAAAAAAACTAATAAAAATAAAAACCTGTTCTAATATAGAGTGAATGATTATCAAAAAACTCAGATGACACTTATAGAACTTATACTTAATGCAATAAATAATTGGCATAGGTGGACTTGTTTTAAATGATATCACACAATGAGAAAATCCATTTTTCCGCTTTTGCTTTCACTTCTGAGTCCATGATCTTATCATGTCTAGTCTTACTACAACTCTCCTTTCTATTTACATTATTTTCTTTAGCACCCTAGCCTGATCAGCTGAAGTGAATCTCCTTTCTCCATCAAATATTTAGCAAGACACCTAATCGAAGTCATTACTGCATTTTACCTAACATTTTCTGTGGTTCCCTGATTCATTTCCCATGGCATAATTACACTTGTCTTTAGATGGAGCTGTTTGGTCAGTGATGTACTCTCTTTCTCTGTCAAACAGAAAATGTCAATATTTGAGATGGTAGCGGCTCTATCAGCTCGGGTCCCTAAATGCTTCTGTGCTGATTGGTGATGACAAGTAGTCTGAGAAAAAAAAAAAAAAAGACTAAATACTTAAAAAAATATATATTTATTTATTTATTTATTTTAACAGAGAGAGAGGGTGGGGAGTGGCGGAGAGAAAGAGTGAGAGAGAATCCCAATCCAGCACAGAGCCATATGTGGGGCTCGATCTCACGAACCATGAGATCACAACCTGAGCCAAAATCAAGAGACAGACACAAGGGGTGCCTGGGTGGCTCGCTTGGTTGAGCTGCGGACTTCACAGGTTATGAACTTATGGTTTGTGGGTTCAAGCCCCACACTGGGCTCTGTGCTGACAGGTCAGAGCCTGGAGCTTGCTTTGGATTCTGTGCCTCCATCTCTCTCTGCCCCTCCCCTGCTTGCGCGCTCTCTCTCTCTCTCTCTTTCAAATAAATAAATAAATAAATAAATATTAAAAAAAAAATTAAGAGTCAGATGCTTAACTGAGCCACCGAGGAATCCCTAAACTCTTGTGATTTTTAATGTGTTTTTGTTTTTGAGAAAGAGAACACAAGTGGGGGAGGATCTGAAGTGGGCTCTGAGCTGACAGCAGAGAACCCGACATGGGGTTCAAACTCACAAACCTGGAGATCATGAATCAAGCAGAATTTGGATATTTAACCTACTTAGCCACCCAGATGCCTTAAACTCTTGTTATTTTAAACCACCATGAATTTCAGGGTTGTTCTTTATTGTACCATAAGCTACCCAATCCAGACATATGAACCCCCAAAAAATAATTGGCAAATGCATTCTGAAAAGTAATTATAATCCATTTTTCATTAATTCATAATTTTATTTGATCAATTAATGCTTATTAAATATATATTAAGTTACAGGTTTATCTTGGCACCAGTTAACGAATGCTGAGATCGTTGTTTTTTTTAAAAAAAATAATGTTTACTTATTTTTGGGAGAGAGAGAGAGAGAGAGACAGAGCATGAGCAGGGAAGGGGTAGAGAGAGAGGGAAACACAGAATCTGAGGCAGGTTCCAGGCTGTCAGTGCTGAGCCTGATGCAGGGCTTGAACCCACAAACTGAGAGATCATGACCTGAGCTGAAGTTGGATGCTTAACCGACTGAGTCACCCAGGCGCCCCTGAGATCATTGTTTTTTTACTTCACTGTTCTACTTCCAACATCTACAAGACAGGCTGTCCCATTTTAAGTATTTGATAGAAATGTTTTGCCTAAGTGGAAAAAAAGCATGGTAATGAATGATGGATGGAACAGACATGATGAAAATGACCAGAGGAAAAAAAAAATTATAACTTCTCTTTAGTATTTATCTTAAGCGAGGAAGATGATGGTTTTAACAAGCCCTAATGAATCATTTTCTAAGGATATTTATCTTAAATCTCCCAACAAAAACTGTACCAAGAAACAATTACAATTCAAAATATCAAATTGAGGAAACAACTTAAAAGTTAAAGCATGTGTGTGTATATGTATATATCTATATCTATATCTATCTATATAGATATAGATAGATATTTATATAGATATATAGAGAGAGACATATAGATATATTAGTTTATAATACTATAATGTTTGTATATATAGCAACCTATTGTTTCCAAACTTGGGCTATTTCCATTTTGCTAGGATACCATTCCATTTTAAATATCACTAAGAATTATGATGATATAACTGCACCAAACTTTTCAGAATAACTGTAGTCATTGCTAAAAACCTTCAAGCATAAACATCATTCATTGCCACTCATAGCTCCCTTCTAAATCACACACACCAACACTTTAGATAACTTCTAACTACCAATGAGTTCAAGCCTGTGTGATCTCTGTGCTGGGCATGAAGCCTACTTGAAAAACAAGAAACTCTTGGGGCACCCGGGTGGCTCAGTTGGTTGTGTGTCCGACTTCAGCTCAGGTCATGATCTTGCGATTTGTGAGTTCAAGCCCCACATTGGGCTCGCAACTGTCAGTGCAGAGGCCACTTCAGATCCTCTGTCCCCCTCTCTCTCTGCCTTTTTCCCCACTCATGCTGTCTCTCTCAAAATTAAAAAAAAAAAAAAAAAGACTGAAGTGTAGAGAACTAAGCATTGATGGATGGAGGTGGGTGTGGGATGGGCTAAATGGGTGATGAATATATGGAGGGCAGTTGTTTTGACATGTATGTCAAATGTATGTAAATGACAAATCACTAAATTCTTCACCTGAAACCATTTCTACCATGCATGTTATCTAGAATTTAAATAAAAACTTGAAATTAAAAAAAAATGAGTAGGTCAAGGTTTTGGATAGGTTTGCCTGTGTCTGCTGCAGAGGGACGTTTGTCAGTGGCTGTCCATGTATGGAATAGGGAGAAAGGTTCTGAGGTTCTTCATCCCTTAAATCCAAACTTGCTTACTAGAAGTGTCATGTCAAAACATATCCCAAATGCACCAGAATACCTGTCTTTTTCTCTGATCATTGAGCTCTGCTTCAACCAAAGACATTTTCTGCCACCAAAATTGATCTGTGGAGACCTCTGGTGACTGCAGAGTATTTGCAAAGGAGATGCGTAGATAATACACCTAACCACACAAGGCCCAGTGAAAATTATCGTAAAGATGCATCTTCAGAGTGAAGGCACACCCAAATTTGTACCCACCCAGTCATGATTGACATGACAATACAATCTGCCCTTCTACCTACCAGGAACCAATATAGAAATGGAGTGATTAGGTTTTGAAGTGTGAGGTCTCAACAGTACATCATTCCCTTCCCTGATTTTAGCATACCAACCAGAGTAGAAAAGTTGTCATGGGACTTGGCACCATTTTACAAGTGCAAGGGCTGACAGATCAGACTCCTCAGGCCTAAAGATGTCATTGTTGTGGTGGTTTGTGCAGTTCTTCACTGAATAGCAATACCCTCACTAAAAATACCAGCAAAGTTTACAAAAGGACCTTCATCAAATGAGAGATCAGTCACACAGATCTGAAGAAAATGCATGCCAAAAGGGTGATTTTTCTGCTCATTAAATTATTTTCAGAGATCCTTGCTACAGGAGTCCTTGTTTTGCCTGTCCGGTGATTGAAGGCACTTCAATAAAATTACTAGATGGGCAGTGTTCTGCCTCAAAATATCTTGGGAATTCTTTTTGGAAGTTGGATTTTAACAAAATGTATCAGAAATGGCTCAAGACAAGTTTGGGTCAATAATGGTGGTAGTGGAGACCAGGGACTGATTAGAATAGGAAAGAGGACCAGGGTCAGTGTGGAAGACTGCTTTTCAAGCTACCACACCTTATCCTTTCAGTTTGCAATAATCATCACACAAAATGTCACTAGAACATTAACTTGACTGCCTATACCTCCATCCAATGCAACAGGAGAGCTCCCCCTCACAGAAATACATAAGAAGTTTTGGTGTTTTTGTTGACTGGAAAGCAAATTTGATTCTTAGTTTTCCATTGAGGAGTCTATTTCTACCAAAATTTCAGTTTGGAAAGAAATGCTTTAATGTAACAATACCTTCTTTATTAGTAGCAATGCAAATAACTACATTCTTTCAAGAACACACATCAATTTAAAGTAAAGGCTTAAAATGATAAGCCTGACATTCTTAAATTAGCCACTCTTCTTTTACTTGAAGAAGAGAAACATAACGCTCTTCAAATTGACTTTCTTTTCCTCCTGAGGATCAAATAAATTACTAAAACTTATATTTTACAGAAATTTAAACTAGTTTCTGAATGCTAAGATCTTTCAGTAGATAAGCTGGAAAACTCACTATAAAACCTATTTTAAGATAAGGGCTTTCGTCTTCTTTTGTTAAATAAAACCTTGCAAATAAACCTCAAATATCATGTGAAAAAATGTAATTCCACTATTTTTACTATGCTAAACTTAATAGCATTATTAGTTTCTTTCTTTTTTCTTCTTGGCAAGATAAATTTCCCATAAGTTTATAATTATCATGAGTTTAAAATACATTCATTCAACAGGTAAGCTTTTTTTATTTTTCTAGATCATTCTGGTAAATAAGCTTTAATGCCAAAACCTTACTTGAGAGTAAATCACTTCTGTCTACAGCCATACCACACTGAACACGCCTGATCTCATCTGACCTCCGAAGAGTAAATCACTCCTGCTCAATTCCCACATGGAGAGGTGAGCCAAGCAACAGGCAATACACGCTAAGTGGATAATTATCAAAATGTGTTATAAATGAATCAGTAACAATCTCTCCCATGTTTACAACTTTCCAGTGCTTAAAACTGTTAAGACAAAATCCCAATATTTATGGATTAAGATGAATGAGCTTGTTTATTTATTGAAATTAGACTTCTTATTTCAGTAAGAAAAATCTGCTGGCTTTGTTCCTTGGAAATGAAGTTCAAATTCTGTATATTGTTTTATAGTGTGATCTGTTGGAGCTTACTCTCAAGCTTTTCTTCTCCCTGCAAACCACACCAACCTACAGGTCATTCTGCCCTGAAACTATGCATCTTTGTGTATGAGTTTTCTCAGTTTGAAATACCTTTACTGAACACACCCCTCTGGGACATGAAATACTTCTTTCTTCTCAAGCCACAGAAGTCTTTACCCCTGGTGTGAAACCTTTCTTGATAATAGAGTCAGATAATATCACTATTTCCTCTCATTCTACCTTACAGGTCCATCCTTAAATGTATTTTAAAATTAATCTGCTAGGATCATTTATTTTGCTTATGAAATTTCAACCACCTCTGACAAGGCCAAACATAAAATGATTAAAAATATATTTATTTCCTGAGCCAAAGAATTGCAGGTCACAGTGTTAAGTATATTGATTAGTAATGTCTGAATTTCATAAACTTTTTCAATGTATAGAAAGATCAGTGTAAATAAAATTTAAGTTAATTTTACTCAATAAACTTTCTCTTGCAATACCTTTAATCAGCATTTTAGCTAAAATTCCTGGATAGAACAAAAATAAAAACAAAAAGCTAAAGGCTGAAATATTTCCTTACAACAACTATCAATATAAAATATTTAGGACACTACAATTTTTCCTAAAAAACAATGATAATTAAAAATATTTTTTATGAATGAAAAATAAAATACACAGTTTTTATTTTTATCGTGAATATGTGTTTGACATACTTCAACTTTTTATCTTCACTGGTGTAAAAGAGAGTGTATGAAATTAACCAAAGTTTCAAAGAATGACTACAGTATCTTGTTGCATTTTTTTTTTTAGAAATGATACCTAACATGATTACCATACTCTAAAAATATTATGAGCCTAATTAAAGAAGTTGAGGGAATAATGCAAATATGTTTTTTCTTTGTTTTGAATTTTACATGAAACATTCATGCAGCTACATTATATCCGGAATGTTTAAACAGTATCATCCTCAAAATAGACCATATTGTGACCGCTCATATCCTATCCCTTTCCATTCTCTTCTACTTTCTAGGATAAGCCTACTTTTGTTTGGGAGATATTAAACACAGAAACGTTACTCAAGTACTCAATGTAACAGCCTCCCTTACAGTTAGTGATGGCTGTATGAGGTATTTCAAGATAATACTATGTAACAGTCTTTTCTGATTTCTAGGAAGGGTTTCTAGGAAATGTCTAAGACAGGTAAGCAAATTAAAGTAGGTAGCACCTCTAGATGCAATACCAAATGAAAACTGTCTCTAGGAAAAAAAAAA
>NW_024412396.1:19862709-19923840 GCF_014898765.1 Herpailurus yagouaroundi | reverse complement strand
AATCTAGATAAATGTGATTAAAAAGTGACCAAAGACCAAGATGCTATTAAATGTAACAAGGTAGATTTATTTAAATTTCATTTAATGAAAAATATAAGCATTACTACGATAAACTTGATGAATAGTTTACCCAGCAAAATGAACATAGGTAGAATTTGTTGTTAAATTTTTGTAAGGTTATTTATTTTTGATAGAGAGACAGAATATCCCTGCTCTGTGCCATCAGTGCAGACTCTGTGATGGGCTTGATCCCATGAACCCTGAGATCATGACTGGAGTCAAAATCAGACTCAACAGACTGTGCCACCCAGGTGACACAGGGATCAGTGGCTAGAACTGCCTGCTCTAATGTCAGAGGAAGGAGACTAGACTGTAAAGAGCCTGCTTTCCCAAAATTTGGAGGAAGATAGTAGCTTAGCAGTTTCTCAGTTTTGAGATACAGATCCCACAGAAGACAGCTGGACCAGGTCCATTTTGTGAAGAAGTTGAAAGACAAGAACTGCCTGGATGGATAAGTAACACTATATAAGGGATGAATCACTGGAGACCAAAGGTGGAAGATGAAGTAGTAAGGCTGAGAATTTAACACTGTGTAAAGAGAATTTGTAATGAGAAATTCTCAAAGGAGTAAGGTGACCTCTAGGAGATCCCACAAGAGAAAGAGCAGAAAATTGTGCAATTACAGCATCCAGAGGATACTAACAGCAAATTATTAAGGTCAAGGATGTTCTGAGTTTCCTCCTACTTCCTCTGCCTTATAGCTGCAACTCTCTAGAGGTTCCAAACAGTGACAGTAAAGGCAGGAAAATGTGGACTATAGCTATATTTCCTACTGCAGATTTTTCAGACTTGAGGTCAACCTGAACTAGGAAAGTGTATAAATTTACATTAGTTTTATAGCAGTTCATTATACTGATACACCACAATTACTCAACCAAACATTTTTTGACCATTTAGGCTTTTTCCACTTTTTTCCATAAACATAAATCCAAATATGATAAATGTCTTCATTACGCATCTTTGGTGCAGTGGTCTCCAGATCTGCAAATTGACCCATATCGTACATTATCCCAGTAACATGCAAGTCAAAGCCAAAAATTTGAGAATAAGGAAGACTTTCCGAAATAAACTAATTTAAATTTTAAAAGGCAAGTAAACATTATAATTCTGAAGTGGATTTAATTCAGTTTTACTTTCAAATAAGACAGTAAGATTGAAAACAGATTTTAAAAGCTGAGTCCTAAGCAAAGAACTGAAATATCTTATGTCTGTTGTCTTCATTTTGCATGACATAAAAATAGTTCTTTGTAATCTCCTCTAAAATGGTGACTTTTAATATCCCTTAACCAGTTTTTCCAAGAACTCTTTTTCGCTCACCGATTCATTTAAAAATTTATTCAAATACAATTTTCCCTAAAAGAAATCTCTTTATAAGATAGTGTTCCACATTTCTACCCTTACCTATTTTTTCTGCACTCAAATTTAATTCCAGCAACTCATAAAAGTGACAGTGTAAGTGCTTTCCACTGATATAGGATCCTCAAATTTCATTTTTAGTTCACTGCCTTACCAACTAAAATTCAAATGAAGTGTTCATATTTTCAACATGTCTTTATTATTCTTACACAGCATTGTATCAATATCCCTGAAGATATTTTAAATTACCTTGCCATTAGCAAATATTAACAAAGTAATTATTGTAGAGTTTGTGCCTTTAGTAAAATTAATTCATTTTAGTTCAGCCTTACGCAAACTTTATAGCAAAGAGTATTTTGGAGCAGTGGTTCTCAAATTTTTAGCATGCATAAGGATGTTTGTTACAATACAGATTCGATAATTCTGGGTGCAACCTGAGCATGTGCATTCCTAAAAAAGTTTCTGGTTGATCCTGATATTTCTCCTCTGGGGACTACAATTTTAAATTCTAATACATGTGGACACAACTCTCACATGATGCAGATTTTTCTCTATGGATAATGTAAATATAAGCCAAATGTAAACATTTAAGTCATTTATGAATTCATATCCTCACTATACCACTTAACAACTAATGAGCAAGTCATTTAAACTTTGAGCCTCAGAATCCTTATGTATAAAAGGAATGGTAATATTATATACAAAACATAATACTATTCATATTTTATATATTATAGGATATTATACTAGAAATTCAATGGAAATAATTTATGTAATTATATATAATAAATGTAATATTAATAATATCTACCCAATGGGTTGTCATGAGAGTTAAATAAATCACATAGATACAACTCTGAAAAAAATAAAACTCTGAAAATAGTGGCTACATATTGTCAGCGGGGGTCGAGAGAATGATCTTAAAGAACAGAAAAGGAAACAAAAATGTTGTCATCTGTGTCAACAATAGAAGTAACCACGGGGGGGGGGGGGGGGCGGGGAACAGTGGACAATTTTTTTAAATTTTTTAAAAATCCTGAATGAAAAGGCAGTGAAAAATGACAACAGGTGCAGGGGAAGATACTTAAAAATAATAACAAAGAGGAAAGTAAGACACAAAAGAATATGCTTTATGATTCCACTGTACACAGATGAAAACGAGGCAAAACAAATCTGTTACATTAACACTGCATATACTGGTTACTGCTGAGGAGACAGAGTGTATGGTGTTCCAGAGTTATCACAAACAGGCCTTTTGTGATAATATTTTTATTCTATTGCCCAACCTGGCTGGAGGTTACAGTGTGTGCAGTTTTATGATAATTCATTGGAATAAATATTTAAGATTGGTGTACTTTTCTGTAGGTAGTTTTAATTCAATAAAAAGTGTAAGATGGGGCGCCTGGGTGGCTCTGTGAGTTAAGCGCCCACTCTTGATTTTGGCTCAGGTCATGATCTCCCGATAGTTTGACCAAGGCCAGTGCTGGGCTCTGGGCTGACAGCACAGAGATTGCTCGGGATTCTCTCTCTGTGCCCCTCCCCTATCCGCACGCTCTCTCTCCCAAAATAATAAACATTTTTTTTAAACGTGAGATATTTTAAAATACATTTTAATCTATAAATCACATCATAAATTTACTTTAGCTCCTTATATCAAATGCCTTAATTGGCATCCCCACTTCTACCTTACATAGTAAAATTATCTCAAACTGCTCTTGCTAGCTCTCTTTTTAATCACTCAGGACTACACATCAGATCATTCCTGTTTTTGAAACACTTGATTATTTTTTTTAATGTTTATTTATTTTTGAAACAGGGAGAGGCACAGAGTGAGCAGGCGGGGCAGAGAGAGAGGGAGACACAGAATCTGAAGCAGACTCCTGTCTCTGAGCTGTCAGCACAGAGCCTAACATGGGGCTTGAACTCAAACTGCGAGATAGGACCTGAGCCGAAGTCAGATGCTTAACCCACTGAGCCACCAGATGCCCCCAGATCGTTCTTATATTTGCTGTCTCTGTAGGTGACACCATTATCTACACAGTTGTCCTTGCCTAGACATCCTGTACTCCACCCTTTCTCACTCTCGTATTAATTACCAGTTCTCCAGTTCTCTTGGTACTTTTCCTCAGATTTTTCAATTTCTTTTCTGTCTCCCGACTGTTATCATTTTGCTTCCTGCCTCTCGTTAACAGACAAAACCAGCAACAAGAAGCTACTTAGATCTCCTGTTGACATTCCTTTGCATATGTTGTTTCTCTTTCTAGAATGTCCGTCCTTCCTTCTTTTCTCTACCAGGTGATTTTTATTTATTGCCAAATTCTATTTCAAGCATCGTTTCCTCTGCATTCCAATTACAAAGGAAAATAA
Source organism: Herpailurus yagouaroundi (assembly GCF_014898765.1). NCBI lineage: Eukaryota > Metazoa > Chordata > Mammalia > Carnivora > Felidae > Herpailurus > Herpailurus yagouaroundi. The sequence goes on along the minus strand of NW_024412396.1, from coordinate 19,920,057 downwards.
TCACTTAATTCTCCTGTTATCTTTGAGCCTTTTCACAAACTTTTCAAAAATCCAACAATGAAGGATAGCATGTATTCAATTCTTTCATGATCTACTTTTCCTCATCATCTCCTTTCTCTGCGCGCAGATTGAAAATGTAGGAGTCATAATGCATTTTATTCACCACATCACTTTTCAAAAGCATACCCTTGTTTACCAGCCATGGGTTCAACACACCATTTTCCTTTTCCTTATCAACTGCACATGTTCAGAGTTAAAAGCTGCATCAAAATCTTTATGCAACAAATGCTTGAGCGTTAGTATATTTTTCTGCTTTCTATTCCATTGACTGGTACCTAGTTCAACACTAAATTTGATGAAAACTAATAACCTGACATATTGTAAAACAGAATCCCAGATACATTGTCAGATGGCTGCTCTGACCTCAGATATAAGCACTCTATTTTGTTGTGTCTCCAAGCACTATTGCTCCTAAATTAATGATGTATGTGGTGATATGTTTATTTCTTGTTATTTTTTTTGTCAAATATGTCACCACCAGAGATAACAAGTCAAAACTTCAGTAAGTCCCTACAAATATCTGACAATTTGTGTAGAGTGGCTGGTTACACTAGGGAAGAAGAATTGCATCAACAGTAGAGCAAGAAGCAGAACAGACTTTATTCACTCCTCAAGGGAGGAGAGGGGACAGACATCAAGAGAAATGTTGGCCTTGGGTTTTTGTCAGGCTGGAGCTTTTAAAGGGTTTTGAAGGACATGAGAGAGGGCTGCAGCTGTGCCCATGGCAGGGGCTGGGCATGGGGACAACTCTTGGCCAGGCAGGACAGGAGGTGAAAGGTTTTTCAGGGGGTTCTGTCTTGGACTCGTCTGGGATGTGGGTTGTGGTCAGTCTAGCAAAGGAGATGCTTGTAGTTGGAGTCTACTTTCTGAGAATGTAGGGCCAGATGCAGACACCTGAGTTTTATTAAGTGTGTTAAGTGTGGCTCGGGAAGGCTTTGAATAGATTCCTTTCAGTTTGAATTTAATTTTTTGTTGAACTATCATTAATATTTAATATTTTAAAAAGCCTCAAAATGTGCACTTTCCCTTTTCTTTTCAAAATAATATTTTGCATTGTTGTGTAGATTTGGAGTCGTCAGATATGTCCACCTATATTTTGATTTTCTCTTTCTCTAAAATGTAATCACATTCAAAACACTTGCCAAAAGTTAACAAACAGCTAGAAAGATCTTTACTAAATTGACTGAATGTGCCCCATTTCTGTGGGAATTTTAAAATGTTCTTTACTTCCTAGGGATACATTTATGCTTTCCAGCCTGTGAGTATTATAACATAGGAGAAGGAAGCCATATCATGTGAATAAAATTAACCATACTTTAGTTTTCTGCCTCCTGCATTTTCAATGATTAAATTAAGAGATGCATATTTAATAGTATTTGCCAATTTCTGGGTTTGTTTTGACATGCCTATCTTTCAAAGCAGGCATGTTTTTTGAATTGGGTTTGTCTTCCTGTAGGAGTAAACTTTTGGAAAAATAAATATTCCTTTATTGGATGCATATTTGTAGTTAGGAACCTTACTTTTACTAAAATTGATCATTTCTGGCCTTAATTTTCCTTTGGTAACATCAAACTGGCCTCTGTCCCTTACAACTCCATTAAAAACAATCTTATTTGATGTTTTACAGTATTCCACTTCCTTCACTTTGCTTCATTTATTTGTGTTGGTGGATTGAAGACAGATTTTTCATAGTATACAATTATTTGTATGGTTTTCTTCTTTTACTCATGCTTTCACTGTTAGTAAGCATTTTCTTATTATGTATTCTCTTCCGTTTCCCACAGGTCCCTCCTATATTACAGCTTCACATGAAAACTTCCTTTTTTGTTCTTTTCTTTTTTTATTGCAATTCCATCACCTTTTTATTTATTTCCATTCCTCGAGATCATTAACACTTCCCTTTCCCAGCCACCTCCATCACTTTTGGTAAGGCTGGGGCAAACTTGTCACAGTGAGAGAAGTAAGGTCTATGCAAACTAGAAGGACTAGTTTCTCTCCAAACTTATCTCTTACTGACCAATGCAAAATATAAAGCTTGCTAGAGAAGAGAGATTAGCCTTTCCTCAAGATACTGGTTATTTGTTCCTTTATAACAACATTTTCAGAAATTTAGGTCCTTAAAAACACTCACATTTATTAGCTCACAATTTCTAGGGATCAAGATTCTGGGCACTGCTTACCTTGATCCTTTGCTTCAGAATCTCATGAAGTTGAGATCTAGATGTCTGGCAGAACTGGAGCACCATCTAAGGCTTGAGTTTGGAAAGAGCTGCTTCTTGCTGAAGAAAGATCTTATTTTCTTTGTTGTTGTTTTTGTTTGTTTCTTGTTTTTTCTTTCTTTCCTGGTTGTTGGTCAGAGACTGTCCTCAGTTCCTTGCCTCATGACCCTCTCCATGTAGATGTGGACAGCAGACCAGTTTGCCTCTACAAATCTGATGGGGGAGAGAATTTCCTGATAAGATAGGTGAAAATGTACTGTAATCATGTATACATCCCTTCACCTTTGCTGTATTCTCCTGGTTAGAAGCAATTCAAAGATTCCCTTAACTTTCAAGGGTAGGGCATTTCACACGTGTATGAGCACCAGAAGGTAGTAGTCATGGGGAACACCTTTGAGACTACCTAGCACAATGGACACAGAATTTCCGGATATTGGAAATTTTGGGTTTTTTAAAATATTTTTTTCTCCTTGAATGTGTTTGTATTTCTGGTGAGAAAAATAGTGATTAATAGAAATACCCCTGGAACTTGGGAGTATGACTGAACAAGGGGTTGCCTATTTTTTATCTGGAGATTGCAGAATGTAAAAGGGTTGCTAAGCTTGGAGGGTTATTACCACACTCCCATCTTGGTCCCTCCTCATGATCTAAGGAAAGAGAGGAAGAGAAACAATTCCTGATGGCTCTATGTAAGGGAATAAAGCATTAGCTAAGGAGGAAGAGTCAGGGGGTCTGCCAGACATTTACCTGGAAAAGCAATGCTAGTCTAAGTATATCCAGAGAAGATAGGACATGTATCACTTCCTAAACATAAGATAAACATAGATGATCTCAGGAGATTTTCTAGAATAGTATTTGGGTGAAAGTGAATGCCAAAACATATTTATATCACTAAGATGCTCCCATCTACAGAGTTCACCTAAAAAGACATTATGCAGTATGTCATTATCATCAGAGTAGGATGATAGGGAACAGAGTAGGGAACAGTAGGGAACAGAGTAGGGAACAGAGTAGGTAACAACCAAGTAGTTAGATAAGCAAAGAAATGGCCTTGACAAGCTATGCAAAATCCTTCTTCCACCGACAAGCTATGATCTGTTTAAGAAGTTTCTTCTGCTTTATTATCCTCATTGTAAGAATCCATGTGGGGGTTGAGTCTCAAATAGAATCAGGGAAAAAAGAAAACACTTGTAAGTGTGAAAGGTAAGAGTGTAAGACAAGGATAGAGATGGTATTTAAGTGTGAAAGGTAAGAGTGTAAGACAAGGATAGAGATGGTATTTCTTTGAATAATTGCCAAATGAAATTCTAATAAAAATATAAATTTAAAATTGCTGTACTGGTGATATTACCATATGATACTAAACTGTTTGACAGCAACAGAGCTTAGGAATTATTAAGGAATAGTACATGAATTTTTAAGAATAAAAATGTTCATGTTTACTCATATTTGAGTAAATATGAAATTCTGATAAATTCTGATACAAATGTATGACCTTTCAAATTGACCTGAATAAGGTTTAGTGGTCATACATCAGTTTCCTCTATTTTCGATGTTACAAATACATGCTGATATAGAAACCTCTTTCATGTAGTCTTCCTTGGGCACAGGTCTATACTTAAGTATGAGGCACATTTATTTGACTCTTCCGTTTATATATTTATGGCTGCTGTCATGTCACTAATTATACTTATGATCGGTTTTCTTTAAAGGGTATTAGTAATGAGCTATTAACTTCCTCATTATGTCATTTTCCTACAATCACACTGGAAGTCTCATGAAAAGAAATGAAGTTGATCTCTTTAAAAAGGAAGTTGTCATCTGAGGAAACAACAAAATTCTAAATAGGTTAAATCACTTTGCCTTGCCCTGTGTAATGACATTAATGCCAACGTTGACCACCTCCAGAATTAAAAAAAAAAATCCTGTATATTTTGAATCTAATCATCTTCCTTCTAATACTCTTTTAAACATATGCATAGACTTCTACAATTAACAGAATGCTCTCCCATACCTAGGATCTGTTAAAGGCATTCACAATACTCTTCAAATTACCCAAGGATCGATCCACTGCAATGTTCTCTGATGTGTTCCAACAAAGAACTGCCTTTAGATGTTCTCATGACTTGTCTGCTCCTCCTGTATGGGTCTTTGTTTTCTCAACTCATCTTTTCTTTTTTTTCCCCCCAGATGAGAATCAACAGGTAGCCAACCTATTACCAGGGAGATCAGCTTTCTGTTAATGCTACCTTTTCCCACACTCACACTGCCAGTTCTTCCCACACCTTTCTTAGTTTGAAGTTTTACCCTAATGTGCCTAAAAGTACCTAGGGAAAAATGAGTCCCAGGTTCTGTCCTCTCCTTTGAAGCACAGGATCTGCTGATGTTCCTTCTCACCTCCCCCACCCTCCCATTTTTCTCTTTCCAGAATGATCTTTCTGTATTTCAACTTAATATTCTTTACTTTTACTTCTGGCTATTATTTCCCCCTTTTTATCTCTTCTCTCACAGGTGGTACTTAAGTCTTTCAAAAAAAATAATGGAAAAATTCATTCCATTCTTTTATACAAGGACAATTTAGGTCTAGAAAAAGTTGCTTAATTTACAATGTTTCTTAACTAGCAAGACAAGGTGCAAATCATAGATCCTTGAATTCTCAGTTCCATTCAATTTCAATTTGTCAGTGCTGCTTCCTTCTTCATTATACTTCACAGCACTCCTGTGAGAAAGCTGAATTACAAGCAGTGAGAGAGCCATTTTCCAAACACAGGAGTTGAAGCAAAGGAGTTAATTGACCTATGAGTGGAGAAACCACAGAGAACATAATATTCAATCATCCAAACCACACCTTCATAGCAGGCAAGAATGAATTTTGATTAGTGAGAAAATTGGAATGAATTTTATAGCAAGAACCTCATTAATTCATACTAATTAGAAGCCAAAAAATAAAGATTTTTGGAAAGCTTAAAATTATAGAACGTTCAAAAGAAATTATTTTCAGCTATTTATAACTTAAATTCCAATAATGTCTTGTCAATATACATTCTTTAGGCCTGCTTTAATTATTTGGGATAAAAGTATAGATTCATATCCAAATAGCTGCTAAATGCTTCATATAGTAAGCAAGTAAATATCACCAAGCACATACTAACACAATTTTTAAATTAATGCAGGTTAAATGAGTGCATACATCAGTGAATACGTCATTTTAATTATAGACACATACAATTAGCACACAGTAAAGGCAGACTAATGATGGCTGGATTTCTTCCATGCATTACAGAAATGCAATAGTCTACTAGAATTCAGAGAATGAGAGTCCAGATAGCAAAACAATGTCCTGTCAAAGTCACATGTATTGTGTTCCTTCTCTTGTAGGGCACATCACTGATAGGCTCCCATTTCCAACCTCATTGCCCTAAATACTCCCCTCATTGGAGGTAATTCTAGTACTTCATGATGACAGTGTCTGTGCTTCCTCCTATGATCCTTCACACTGGTCCCAGATTATAATTTTAAATTTATGCTTGATTTAATTGCTTGCAAATAAAAACATTTAAGTTGATTATTACATAAAGAGTGAAATAAAACTACTAAGTAGAATATTACAGGGGTGTCTGGGTGATTCAGTTGGCTAAGCATCTGACTTTGGCTCAGGTCATGACCTCACAGTTTGTGAGTTCGAGCCCCACACTGGCTTTGTGTTAATAGCTCAGGGCCTGGAGCCTACTTTTGATTCTGTGTCTTCCTCTCTCTCTCTCTCTCTCTTCCCCTCTCCTGCTCACACTCACTCTCTGCATCAAAAATAAAATATTAAAAAAATTGTTAAAAAGCAAATATCTAAACAGAACATTACAGTGTCATCATAATCTGATTTCACATGACCACTGTATATCTTAAGAAAACAAAACAAAACAAAAATACCATATTTTATTGTCTAGTGATTTTTAAACCAGTTCTATCAAATTAAAAATTATTTCCCCATTTCTAAATTTCAGAATTGTACCCATCTATTCAGATCTACTCTTTATCATAATGAAAGCAATTTTTCTGATATCTATTCTAACTTCCTAAAATTACAAACCACTTTTTAGTGCTCTAGATGACTCTTTCTCACCTAGGAAGAATGTAAGTATTATCCTCTCCATTCCTATCTATTCCCTTTTGAACTCAGAATCAGTCTATTTACACTGGAAGGAAGTCTAAGTAATTGTTGTGGTCACTCCTCTTACAACAATCAAATTGATTTTTACTTTGGGGAAGCTCAGGTTGACTTATTCAGAATACTGCTTTTAATAAAGAACTAAAGGAGTTGAGAAGTTGGAGAGTGTTCCTATAAATGTCAACATGGGAAAGTACAAACAACTCTGAGTATTTTAAAATTGAGAAAACTTAATTCAGAAAATTGGTCTCTAAAGATAGTAGGCTTCCAATTAAAGAAAAAAAAGTACCCTAATAGCTGCAAAACATAACTGAGAGAAATTAAATTAGACCTTCAAAAACGGAGAAATACACCCTGTTCATGGTAAGAAGATATCATGTTAAGGTGTCAGTTCTCCTGAAATCAATCTAAAACTACGTGAAATTCCAGTCAAAATACCAGCAGGCTTTTCTATAGAAATGGACAAAATGGTTCTAACATCCATGAGTAAATTAAAAAAACAAAACAAAAACAATAAAACACCTCAAAGGAGTGAAACAATTTTGAAAAAGAAAAATGAAATAAGAGGAATGCTTAATCTGGAGACATTATAAGAGAATGGTTTAGGCATGAATGCAGCAAAATAGATCACATAGAGTACAGAAATATATTCACTCATACTTAGACAATTGTTTCTCAGCTAAAATGCAAGAAAATTTCATGGACAGTGATAGACTTTCCAAAAATTTATTCTGGAGTAACTGGATATCCATGTGAAAAAACAAACACGAAAACAACATAAAACTTTGGCCTATTACCTACATAAAAATTAACTCAAAATAGACCACCCTAATTGTAAAATCTAAAACTGTAAAACTTCTAAAGAAAATACAGGAGACAGCTTTTGTAGCCTTGGGGTAAGAAAATAATTTCTAAGATAAAAAAAGGGGAACAATCTATAAAAGAACAAATTGGTAAATTGGGCATTATAAAACTTAATTTCTGCTCTTCAAAAGATACTGTTTGGAAAGACAAGCCACAAGCTGGGAGAAAATATATGCAAATTATATATGATAACATAAATTCAGAAGATATAGACAACTGACTGCAAAACTCAATAAGAAAAACAAACTCTATATAATAAATGAACAGAAACACACAGGAACACACACACACACACACACACACACACACACACAAAATGGAATATTACCAGCCATAAATAAGAATGAAGTCTTGGTGTACCTGGGTAGCTCAGTCGGTTAAGGGTCTTTCACTCAGGTCATGATCTCACAGTTTGTGAGTTTGAGCCCCGCATTGGGCTTTGTGCTGACAGCTCAGAGCCTGGACCCTGCTTCGGATTCTGTGTCTCTCTCTTTCTCTCTCTCTGCCTCTTCCCTGCTCATGCTTGCTCGCTCTCTCTCTCTCTCTCTCTCTCTCTCTCTCTCTCTCAAAAATAAATAAACATTAAAAAAGAATGAAATCTTGCTATTTACAATGATATGGATGGATCTAAGTGAAATAAGTCAGTCAGAGAAAGACAAATACCATATTATTTCACTCACATGTGGAATATAACAAACAAAACAAATAAACATAGGGGAAATTTAAAAGAGAGGCAAACCAAGAAACATACTCTTAACTACAAAGAACAAACTGATGGTTACCAGAGGGGAGGCTCGTGGGGGTATGGGTTAAATAGGTTATAGGGATTAAGAAGAACACCTGTGATGAGCACCAGTTGTTGTAGGTAAATGTTGAATCACTAAGTGGTACACCTGAAAATACTATTACACTGTATATTAACTGGAATTTAAATTAAAAAAAATAAAAGAAAAGAAACTATCAAGACAGAAAACATATGGAGGTATCTTAAATGTATGTTGCTAAAATGGATAAAGCCAATATGAGAAAGCACTATACTATATGATTGCAAACATGCGACATTCTGGAAGACACAAAACTACAGGCACAATAAAAAGATTAATGGTTGCCAGAGATGGGGGGTTGAAGAGGAAAATTGGATATGCAGAACACAAAGGAATTTTACAACACTGAAAATATTCTGTATGCTATGATAATGATAGATATATGTCATTAATTCATCAGTCTTAACAGTAAGAGTGAACCAACCATGGATTTTGAGTGATTATATCATTGCAAGTTCAACCGTGGTTAAAAAAAAGTAACGCCTGCAAAATTAGGGGTGAGTTATGCCGACAGTGGATGAGGGTATGCAAGTATGAGGGCATTGGGTATATGGAACATCTCTGCCTTCCTTTCACGTTTGTTGTAAACTTGAAACAACTTTAAGCACACACAAACACACAATTAAGTAAACACACACTTCTTAAAATAACTAAATTTAAAAATACTGGCCAGAGCAAGTTTCGGGTAGGACATAAAGGAACAAGAACTTTCATGCACTATAGACAGGAATATAAAATGGTAGAGCCACTCTAGAAAATAGTCTAGCATTCTTAAAAAAAAATTTAAATATACCCCATTCCACTATAGTTACCCAAGAGGATTGAAATTTATATTTCTACAAAGAAATTATACCAAAAACATGTTCACTACAGCACCTAAATCAATCAAAATGTCCATCAACATGGGAATGGATTAAACAAACTGTGTCATACATGCAAAACAATACTACTCAGGAATAAAGCTATTAACTCTTGAAATGCACAACAATATAAATCTTAATTACACTGAGTAAAAGAAGCTGGACAAAAATTAGTGCATATTCTATGATTCCATTCATAAAAAAATTCCAAGAAATGCAAACCAAGGTCTAGTAATAGAAATTGTTTTCAGAATAAGTTTGGATAGCAAGGGGCAGATTCAAGAATACAGGGGAAGATTACAAAGATTACAAAGATTACAAAGGCATATGAGGAAACTTTTAATTGTGATGATGGTTTCATTGACATATACATGTTGTAACATACTGTTGACAGTTTAGGTAAGCTGCTGCATAGTATTGCCACCTCAGCATCCATTTCCTTTGACTGAGTGAGCTTGGGAGGGGGGTGGTGCTGACACCTTTATATAGTGCCTCATGCAAGTGCATGCCCTACATGCCAACCCCAGTCACAAGTAAAACTAATTTCCTGATATGAATTCTCCAATAGTCCTTGTGTAAAGTCTCTGCCTTCCAGGTCCTTCCCCTGTGTGCTCTTTAGGTAAGACCCCCACATTACTTACCCAGAACACCTCTGTCTTTGTTTTGAATGGACAGATCTGGATATACCTTGGGAACTCCAAAGCACTCCAGCCACAGACCCTCATAAGGGTTTATGCCTCAGGTATTGCCTCTCTCTCAGCTTTCACTCTGTCACCATCTCCCCATGTGGCACCTCATAGCATGCTGTGTACCTCCCTCCAGGATCATGACCAATAAACTTCTCTATTTCAATTTCTCTTGCAGTCTTTTCTGAGAACTGTCGCTCACCATCCAGCACCCTGAGGTTGTACTTAACAAATGCTGATTCAACAAAATCCTGACACATAAAAATGCACACTGGGAATATGTGTCATTTACTGTATTCCAATTATTTCTCAATAAACATGTTTTTTAAAAACTTATCCAAAATGTAAGTAATTTAAACAAATTTAATAAATTAAATTTGATTATTAGTTACCATATATTGAATAGCTATTATACTCTAAGTTATGTACCAAAAGCTCATAATTTTGTTATTAATATCTCTACTCTTAGATGAAGAAAATAAAGCATGACAAGATTAAATGACTTGCCCAAAGTCACACATCAGTAAAAAGACTTATGTTTCCATTTTTTAAAATCTTTGTTTAATGCTATTAATTTTGTCACTACCAAATGATAGACAGGTATTTCTCCCTTCATTTCTAGTATTTGTTTTTCTTTATTTTGTATTAATCAGGATAGTAATAATATCAATGTTATAGCACTTGTACTTATTTTAATATTTTACTATTTCTAATTTCATTTTAGTGTCTTTATACTTTTATGATTTTATATCTTCTTGACTTTGGCCAATTTTGATATTTTTATTCTTTTCTATATCCAATAGTTTGATTTACTGACACTTATATTAACAATATTTCTCATATTGGTATTAAGACTAGCTACAATATTTTAATGCCAATCACTTTAGGAAAAATTTTAATGGTACTATCTCAATCTTGGTAAGAACCCCATGATGAAGATCTATTTATGAGTATTATTGGACCAAAGGAAGACTGATGAAGGTCAACAGATTAAGGAGTTTAAACAATCATACTTCTCTTTTATGAAAATTTGAAAGAGGAGAAATATGAAACTACATTAACCATTTGGGCACTGGCCTTGTTGGAGCATGTAACATAATGCTCTACTTTGACACCAATGGCAAATCAGAGCAATGAGCAGATGGCAAGGAGAATGGAACAGACATTCAGAGAAAACAAAGCATCAAAAAAATAAATAAGGGGCGCTTGGATGGCTCAGTTAGTTAAGCATATGACTCTTGATTTCAGCTCAGGTCATGATCTCACAGTTGTGAGGTAGAGCCCCATGTGGGCTTCCACACTGGGCCTGGAGCCTGCTTGAGATTCTCTGTCTCCCTCCCTCTCTGCCCCTCCCCCACCTGCCCTCACTCATGCTCTCTCTGTCTTCTCTCTCTCTCTCAAAAATACATAAATAAATATTTTTGTATGTATGTATATACATATATATGTACTTTCTTTTTCTTAGTTTCTGTTAATGTAGAGAATTTTTATTTTTTAGTGTTTGTTTATTCTTGAGAGAGAGAGAGAACAGGAGAGGAGGAGACAGAATCTCAAGCAGGCACCAGGCTCTGAGCTGTCAGCACAGAGTGCAATGAGGGCCTCGAACTCACTTGAGATCATGACCTGGGCGGAAGTCAGACGCTTACCTGACTGAGCCACCCAGGCGCCCCAAGAGTTACCTGCTTAGCAAATTATTTTTGTTTTCAACTCTTAATAATGTAATATTTAGTTTTTAACATGGAAAAAGTGTTTAGAACCATCAACCATGTTTTTATGCAAGCCACAGTATTAATTTACTAAACCTGGTAATTTCCTCCTTTATGTTTTAAAAACAATCTCTACTTTCTTTTCCCTTATTCTATTTTTTTTCCCTTCAGCCATTCATATAAACAGTGAGTTTCTAAAAGGTTCTAAAGGGGATTTCTTCCAGAAGTTGATGGCATTTATAAAAAAAATATATTGGATCATCTCTGATTCAAACAGGAAATAAACCAGTGTTTCTTCCAAATAATATTCTCTGTTTACAACGTTCAGTTTTATCACACTGTTAAATTTAAAAATAAAGTATAAAATATGAATTCAAATTCAGCAATTCATACTGAAAAACTAATCCTCATCTAAAGAAAGGGAGAAAAATGTGTTAAGCATCACTATGTGCTATAAACAAATATGTCTTTAATTTCTTAAGAACAAATCTCTACATGTCTCTATAAATGTCCTGGAAGGCTTGAAAACAGTATAGAGGACAGCAGAGAATCTCTTGCTACAGAGATCAAGGGACTAAGGAACAGTCACGAGGAGCTGAAAAGCGCTTTAAATGAAATGCAAAACAAAATGGAAACGACGACAACTCAGATTGAAGAGGCAGAGGAGAGAATAGGTGAACTAGAAGATAAAGTTATGGAAAAAGAGGAAGCTGAGAAAAAGAGAGATAAAAAAATCCAGGAGTGTGAGGGGAAAATTAGAGAACTAAGTGATACACTAAAAAGAAATAATATACGCATCATTGGTATCCCAGAGGAGGAAGAGAGAGGGAAAGGTGCTGAAGGGGTACTTGAAGAAATCATAGCTGAGAACTTCCCTGAACTGGGGAAGGAAAAAGGCATTGAAATCCAAGAGGCACAGAGAACTCGCTTCAGACGTAACTTGAATCGATCTTCTGCACGACATATCATAGTGAAACTGGCAAAATACAAGGATAAAGAGAAAATTCTGAAAGCAGCAAGGGGTAAACGTGCCCTCACATATAAAGGGAGACCTATAAGACTCGGGACTGATCTCTCTTTTGAAACTTGGCAGACCAGAAAGAATTGGCACGAGATCTTCAGTGTGCTAAACAAAAAAAAATATGCAGCCGAGAATCCTTTATCCAGCAAGTCTGTCATTTAGAATAGAAGGAGAGATAAAGGTCTTCCCACACAAACAAAAACTGAAGGAATTTGTCACCACTAAACCAGTCCTACAAGAGATCCTAAGGGGGACCCTGTGAGACAAAGTACCAGAGACATCACTACAAGCATAAAACATACAGACATCACAATGACTCTAAACCCGTATCTTTCTATAATAACACTGAATGTAAATGGATTAAATGCGCCAACCAAAAGACATAGGGTATCAGAATGGATAAAAAAACAAGACCCATCTATTTGCTGTCTACAAGAGACTCATTTTAGACCTGAGGACACCTTTAGATTGAGAGTGAGGGGATGGAGAACTATTTATCATGCTACTGGAAGCCAAAAGAAAGCTGGAGTAGCCATACTTATATCAGACAAACTAGACTTTAAATTAAAGGCTGTAGCAAGAGATGAAGAAGGGAATTATATAATAATTACAGTGTCTATCCATCAGGAAGAGCTAACAATTATAAATATCTATGCGCCGAATACCGGAGCCCCCAAATATATAAAACAATTACTCATAAACATAAGCAACCTTATTGATAAGAATGTGGTAATTGCAGGGGACTTTAACACCCCACTTATAGAAATGGATAGATCATCTAGACACATGGTCAATAAAAAAAACAAGGGCCCTGAATGAGACATTGGATCAGATGGACTTGACAGATATATTTAGAACTCTGCATCCCAAAGCAACAGAATATACTTTCTTCTCGAGTGCACATGGAACATTCTCCAAGATAGATCATATACTGGGTCACAAAACAGCCCTTCATAAGTTTACAAGAATTGTAATTATACCATGCACACTTTCAGACCACAATGCTATGAAGCTTGAAATCAATCACAGGAAAAAGCCTGGAAAACCTCCAAAAGCATGGAGGTTAAAGAACACCCTACTAACGAATGAGTGGGTCAACCAGGCAATTAGAGAAGAAATTAAAAAAATATAGGGAAACAAATGAAAATGAAAATACAACAATCCAAACGCTTTGGGACGCAGCGAAGGCAGTCCTGAGAGGAAAATACACTGCAATCCAGGCCTATCTCAAGAAACCAGAAAAATCCCAAATACAAAATCTAACAGCACACCTAAAGGAAATAGAAGCAGAACAGCAAAGACACCCCAAAGCCAGCAGAAGAAGAGAAATAATAAAGATCAGAGCAGAAATAAACAATATAGAATCTAAATATACTGGAAGGTAGATTTTATTCTTTTAAAGGAGTTTGTCTTGACCTTTTAACATATTAGGTGAAGCTTAAGTAAACATGCTTTGTATTATGCTGGCATGATAAAAAAAAAAAAAAGATTTTGCCTAAAAAAATTTTTTGCTTTTAAAGAAAAATTGCTTGTTGTGGGTTCATGTATAAGGGGGGGTATAAAAAGGGATGATAGCAATGTCAGCAGAATTTTCTTGATATTTCTAAATTATAACCATCTTTGAAAATTTATTAAATACTCTTTGTTAATTCAAGGCCAAAGAATATTTCAGACATGTACTCTGTCCTTTCATCTCCTAGATTCAAAAGAAGAAAAATGTAACTATTTCTGGCATGTTAATAATCTTAAAGGCCCTAGTTATAGCTATAATAAATAGATTCCATTTATAAATGTAAAACCAGATCTGAAGTATGTGCGTGCACTTACACACACACACACACACACACACACACACACACAGACACCAAACTTGAGAATTATACTTGAAAGGAAATGCATCTACAATAAGTAAATTTTGTATCAGAGAATAATAGTTACTAGAATGGAAATTACCATGTCCACAGACACTAAAGGACAAGATAAGTCTGCTTGAAATAATAAAAGTCATACTGAAAGCAATTTGTGAAATACCTGTTTATTTTGAATATCCACCATCCAAATTGTTTTGATTAACATAAGCTCTTACTATTTCCATAAGTATGCAAGACATTCAAGAATTATTGATATATTGAGTTGTGATTTTCATAAAGGATGATCCTTCCTATTCAAATTTGCACGTACTCTATGGATTAAAGGATATTTTCTAAATCTCACTGATATTTGGTAAACTTAGTTCAAAGACCTCAGAGATAACATCCCATGGAGCTTTAAAATTAAATATCAATGGTTCTGTAAATTATTGATTAGGACCTAGAGATTTATTATGATGAATTGAATGTGTCCCTGATGTATTTGCTTGGATTTTCTTTAGTGCTCAGAAACCCAGGTAAAAAAAGATAGTTGGTAAATTTATGATTGTGTTTTCTCAGCAGATATGAGAAAGGGCAAGGAGACAACAGAGTTGGAGGCATTTACATCATTAAAATTAAATTTGTGTTCTTTAGTCTACATAGAGAAGAAATTTAAGACAAGGAGGGCAGTTTACAATGGGAGAAAATCAAGGCATCAAGTGATGGTTTGTGGGGGATAAAATAATAAATGCAATTGGAAAAGGTTGGTAACAAAGCAGTTATAAGTGGTTTTGCTGATGCTGTTATGTTTGGAGAATATAGCTGTGGGTTTGAGTAGCTGAAATCGAGTATATCTGAAATGTTTGGATCTAAAGAAGTAAAAAAATGGAATTCACTATGCTGTTAGGGTTTCTATAAGAGCCTACAAATCAACAGGGACAATATTATGACTTGAGATAAGGAAGTACAGTTATGCTATATATCAAAATCTTCCATAAATATGTAAAATTTTACACATAGCAACAGTTAGAGTGGGTAACCAAATTTTATATGCCAAGACCGAGAAAGGAGGCTTATAAGAACATGAAAGACAAGTGATTTGAAGGCAGCACTGGGAATCTAGATGAATTACTCTACTTCCTGGCCCTGTGTTAAAAATGAAAGATTTATCCTTGACAAGTTATGGATATGACATGGAAGAAAGGACTCTGGAATGGTGAGGGTATGGAAAATCTGGTTTTCTATTAAACTAAGGACTGGCAAAATATAGGAGGAGGAGGAAGAAAGGAAGTAGTAATTTGGATCTGAAAAAAAGGATAGAGAAAACTAAGGATTAAAGAACGTGTGACCTGAAAAGGCTAATGTTTGGGTAAGGTTTGCTTATGTTTTGTTTGTGAAGAAACAGCAAAATTAGCTTTGAGCTTCCTCCTACCAGACATACTTCCAAAAAGTTAAATTCTCTAAAGCAAGACTACTTGTGACCCATGTAAAAGAATTCAAAGGCCCTCTACTTATCTCAGGATCAAATGTAAATCTCTTTTACTACACCTGAAATGCTCAGAATAGAGGCCTTTTCAACATAATTTTCCAAACACTGTGTGTCTATTCCAGCCATATCAAAACTCTTGCTCTGTGTGTTTTTTTTTTTTTTTAATTTTTAATGTCTATTTATTTTTGAGAGAGGGAGAGACACAGAATGTGAGCAGGGGAGGGGCAGAGAGAGAGAGGGAGACACAGAATCTGAAGCAGGCTCCAGGCTCTGAACTATCAGCAGACAGCCCAACACGGGGCTCCAACCGCGAGATCACGACCTGAGCTGAAGTTGGACGCTTAACCAACTGACCCACCCAGGCACCCCAACTCTCTCTGTGTTTATAATGG
Organism: Herpailurus yagouaroundi; assembly: GCF_014898765.1. Taxonomy (NCBI): domain Eukaryota; kingdom Metazoa; phylum Chordata; class Mammalia; order Carnivora; family Felidae; genus Herpailurus; species Herpailurus yagouaroundi. The sequence goes on along the minus strand of NW_024412396.1, from coordinate 19,903,924 downwards.
AATGCCGTGGACCCTTAATATTCTAAATAACTTTCATACAAGCTTCAAATTTTAGCATTTATTTATTCTAGGAAGGCTGTCCAAAAGGGTCTTACTTTGAGATATAACTCTCCATCAATTTTTCACATTTCTTCGTGTCTAAGAATTAAGTCCTTGAGCTCAGATTTATATAAATTCCAGACACAAAACAACTCCATTCCTGGATATTCAAAGATAGTTTAAAAATAAACAAAAACTCTCTAATTCTTCTCTCTGAATGTTTGCTTATCATCTAGGAGAGTGAAGATAATGTCTCTGCAGAGGGAAGCATTGAAAAGTTTTCCAGAAGCACTGTAAGGAGATTTGGGTTTTCCAGAGCTCAGTGATCCTCGGCTGTGACACAGACCCGTTGTGTACACAGCACCCTCCCCAGTCTGCCTCTGTGATTGCTCCAGTGGGATCAGGGATTGGGGAAATGAAGCAAACAGAAAGCTCATTCTTCCTGCTGTGCCATGGTAAACTCTCTACACCTGCTTGAACCCCTTGTCCCTCATAAGCCAAATCTATGGGAGTGTGGCAAGCCAACCTGTCAGTTTCCAAGTGGCTGCTTAGAAATTGCTCGACAATGACACACATCAAAAAGTGTATGTCCCAAACAAAAAGAGAGTGCATTCCTCCTGTGTTTCCACCATACACCGTATTACAATTATCCCATTTACAAAATGCCTTTCCCACTAATTTGAAAATATCTTAGAAGACTGAATTTTCACTTATTTCTACACATTTTACCAAGATGACACTAGATACAAAAATATAATCACGGCAATACGGTGATTATTATAAACTATGAATCAGTGCCAGATAATTATAGAGAAGTACTAGGCCTATCTTACAGAGAAGTAGTAAGGGATCCTGGCTTAGATGTGGGCATCGCATTTAGAGTATTTAAGTTCAAGTCCCAGTCTCATCACTTACCTGTTGTGTGATATTGGGCAAGATGGTTAATCTCTCTGTGCTTCAGTTTCCTCATGTACAAAAATGAAAACCATAGTATATATCTAACAGGCTGTTGTGAGGATCAAACAAGTAAATGTACTTGAGGAATAATTTTGTCATAATTAAAATATTCAGTATTTTCTACCCATTATTAATGTCTCAATACTGCAGATAAATATAAAAAGTAGCTAAAGATCATTATGGAAGTCAAGAACATTAATGGAAACTCTACAAGTGATGATATTTTTAAAACTTTATTTTAGTAATTGTAAACATTCTATGTAATACTACCTGATATTATGAGCTCTTAAGAGATGATAGACAAACTAAGTGTTTCTCTGGTTCTCTGGAGAACTTTAATGCAAGGTCCAAAAACTACTTTCGAAAAAAGCTAACGAGAATAAAAACCTGCTATATTTGGAATGATACTCAAGATCAGATTGGCCCGATGCAAAACTTATGATATCATCTACCCTGTAGACATTGTAAAATGTCATTGAAGGGTCTTATAAATGCCTAGAATTCTAAAATACAGATAAGAAACAGTATCTTAAAAGCAATTTTAATATTTCCAAATTTATTAACATTTATTTTAATCATGTGTATTTTGATAACAATTAAATTAACAATGTTGGATAAAAATTGCCCAACTAGAAATCAAAAACCAGGATGTGTTCCTCACTTCCGTATTTATACACTGCCCAGTTTCACTCCAGGTCTTCATAGACACATCTTCATAGTAATATGAATCCATATCAAAGCCTCAGGTGGAAAAACACCATGGGTCTCCTCACAGATAATACCAGTCACCCCTCAGATAATAACACCATCTGAGATTTTACAGAGATAGTTTAGATAGAATGGATTAGATTTTCAGCCTTGTGTACAGTCTATTAACATGTTAAAGGCGTTGTTTTTATAGGGATGGATAAGATTCCCCCCCCCCCTTTTTCCCCACTCCTTAGAAAAAAGTTAAAGCAAACAACAGAGAATAGAGCAGTTTCACAGTTTGTATCATTTTAGTTTCAGATTTTTGTGTTCACAGATGTTTATTGTACATACCTAGATGTAGAATTTAATAAGAATAAATTCCAAAGTAACAGAAGGGGTTGTCATTAGCATTTCAAACACTGTCAAGTTGCCTAAGGTATTTTAGCACTGTTCTTGACATCTTCACAATCAGTTTAGCCCTCAGGCTTTTATCACTGGTATTGGAAATAAACTAATTCCAACGGTGATAACTAAAATACCCACCTCTGTTATGTTTTTTAATAGATTTTATTTTTTACAGCAGTTTTACATTCACAGCAAAATTGAGGGGAAGGTATAGAGGTTGCCCATATACACATTGCTTCCTCACCTGCACAGCCTCTTCATTGTCAAGGTCCCCCCTGCCCCGAGACCAGCACATTTGTTACAACTGATAAACCTACATTGATACATCATCACCACCCCAAGTCCATAAATTATATATGTACACAATTAAATTTTTAGAAAATGATGAAAGATAACTTGGTTTGACTTGAAAATTCTGGGTTTTTGTTGTTGTTTTGCCTAGGGCAGTCAGTCTCCAGTGTAGCATATTATGAGAAATTTTAAAATGATAATACATATAATTTCCCTATACCTATGATAGGGGAAAAGAAAAAAAAAAGGGAGAGAGAGAGAGGGAGGCAAACTGTAAGAGATTTTTTTTTCTTATGGTTCATTAAAACAAATCACTAGGGGGGCGCCTGGGTGGCGCAGTCGGTTAAGCGTCCGACTTCAGCCAGGTCACGATCTCGCGGTCCGTGAGTTCGAGCCCCGCGTCGGGCTCTGGGCTGATGGCTCAGAGCCTGGAGCCTGTTTCCGATTCTGTGTCTCCCTCTCTCTCTGCCCCTCGCCCGTTCATGCTCTGTCTCTCTCTGTCCCAAAAATAAATAAACGTTGGAAAAAAAAAATTTAAAACAAATCACTAGGAATGTCCTATATTTGGAAATATTAGTGTCAATAATTATGTGATATTAATTTGTAAGAGTCACATATTTGGAAAAATATATAAACACAACTTGTGGTGTCTTAAAACATATTGAGATTCACATGAGTTGACATGAGCTTTAGTTTACATGTACCTGCCCCATTTAAGTTTCTAAATTGGGGATAGAAAGGACAACAAAATATATACGTGTCTCCACAACATCAAAGTATTTTAATGTCTAAATCAGTAATTCATTTTACTCCCACGTATTCATTTACTAGACTTCACAATCCCTTTTTGATTTTCTAGCCTAGAAAAAGAGAGCAAAGATCAAAACTGAAACTCTGAACTTCTCAGAATATATGTATTCATTGAATAAGTACATACTCAGCAGTTATAAGCACTAGAATGGATATTTAACAATTAACAAGTGAGTTCAACTCAAACTTCTCTCAAAGTAAGATTTGGTAAAAATAATATTAATAATGACTTATATAATCTGCAACCACACACAATACATGCACAAATCCTGAAAGCTAAGTAGTGTTGGGGAAACTTAATAAAATCTCATCCAAACCCAGGAAACCACTCAACCAAGGTAGAAGAGAAGAGAATTTTTTCATTGAATAAGCATGAAACCAGAATGTGACGTGACGTGCATCACAGGCAATCTGCTAAGAGACTGCAGAGACAGAAAGAAATCTCACCCTTTACATAGCCAAGCAGATACAACCCATTACACACATGTTCTCAAGATAAATAACTGGTTCTCAAGTAAGAGGACTTGACAGAACTACTTTTTTACAGAGAGTTCATCCTAAATTTACTTGGTAGTTGGAATTACCATCTGTGTTAGTTAATTGGGTTTATCCAAAGGAAAAATAAATTCCTTGTATCTTTATGAGAGGGACAGTTTTACAACTTGAAACCAGGGACCCTGCCAAAATGAGACTGAGAGCCAGGAAGACTGGGAGATAGGAGCACTGTCTTCCTTGATGATGACATTTCAAAGAGATAGTTCTTCAGAAAGATATTCCAGTGTCTTAAAGCTGGCAAAAGACTCAAATAGCTTTTTAAAAGACTTACACACATTTCAGATAGGGAAAGGACTTAAATTCCAAGTTTCATAACGTAAATGCTCTAAGAAAAAAGAAAAAGGGAATTTCTTCCCTTAGTTTTAAGGAGGCAGAATTTAGCCTCTTAATTTAATTTGTATTTGATCTTAAAGTACTCATTATTTTACAGGGAAGAAACTCAAGTTTAAAAAGTCTAATATACCCCCAGGGTACCTGGATGGCTCGGTCAATTAAGAATCCAACATCAACTCAAATCATGATCTCGTGGTTTGTGAGTTTGAGTCCCCACATAGGGCTTTGGACCCTTTCTCCCTCCCTCTGTCTCTGCCCTCCCATAATAAAATAAAAAAATAAATAAATAAACTTAAAATAAAATAAAATAATATATAATAAAATAAAAAATAAATAAAAATAAATAGATAAACAAAATAAAATAAAATAAAATAAATAAATAAACTTAAAAAAATAAAAATAAAATAAAGTCTAATCTACCCAAGTCTTCATAGTCAGCAAGTAACAGATCTACTTCTATCAATTAGATGCCTTTTATATGGAGGTAAGAGAATCCTGTACACTAAAAGGAGGGAAAAAGTAAATTTCACTGATAGAAGTTAAAAATCTATCACAAAATACTAGATATTTTCTAATCCCAAGGAAAATTAAACTCTGAATAAGTTGAAGACCTTCATTTTCTTTCTTGCATCTGTGTATTTCTTTGCATTTGTTTAATTCTTTATTATTGCTAAACTTTTTCTTTGTAAGTCATGGAGGTAGAAATTTGGCTTAATACTTCAGTTTAATTTTCAATAGCCCATATGTCAGGAGAGAGGTTGCTCTAAGCCACACTGTATTTGATTGGCAATCCTAAGGAAGGGAGTAACTGGAGCACCTTGGATCTTAAGCTGCAGTGAATGCTATCCTGTGCTTCTCAAATATCCTTTCAGGGCTAAGAATGGTGTTTTGCAAGCCTAAGAATTCTGTAGTCTATAGGCTAATGTGACATCTGCTCAAGGGAACTGCCTTACCCAAATCACAACCCATTCTGGGGACAGCCTAAATCCAAGACTGGTAGAGGGGATGGTATAAAGGCCTGGTCCTTAATTCCATGTCCAGGAAGATCTAAATTCATACCCAGAGCTGTGTCCTGCATGTGATGGTATCTTCCCTCTCTGCCCACTACTACTTCTTTCTCTTCTGTCACAGGTATTGATCACATAAAGGTCTCCCTAATAAACTTGGCACCCAGAATTCTATTTCAGCATTGACAAAGACTCATTTAGTCAGGATCCTCTGAATCCCTCTTTTAACTAGACCTCACCTTGACCTCTATCCTTGGCCTATTAATTCAGTTTTAGCAATAATTCTGCTAGATCTGTCAGTTTAGCTAAAATTCCTCACCCTTGGTATCTGATCAAATTTCTCACCTCTTAACTTCAGTATCTTATGCCTTTCAAAGAATCCTGCTAGGTCAGGTTAAGAATTACCCTAAAGCCATATTTTTTAAGTTGAACTTAATCTAGTAAAAGATGAAAACTTTATAAACCCATGAGTGACATAATCAGAACCAGGCTTCTAGATGATTATGTAAGTGACATATAAAAAGTGACCCAGGTGAGGGCAGTTATGGAGAAACTGCACATACATCCACCCACATATACACACAAAAACACTTCTACATGTGAATATAAGGATATATACATGTGCATATTTTTGATATTTATGATGAGCACATACCTATATTAGAATATTTAGAGCCACAGAACTACAGTATTGTAAGCATTTTAAAATTGAAATTGATGCTGATATAATCCAATGACCTTGGTCTGATTTCACCTTTTTTGTATCTACTGGTACGTGTATAATTGTGCACGTTTGGTTCTACTGTAGTATAAGAACACTTAACATGAGATTTGCCTGTTTAAAATATTTTTAAATGTATAATACAGTACTGTTAACTGTATGCAAAATGCTTCATGGCAGATCTCTAGAATTTATTCATCCTGCATAACTGAAACTTCATACCCATTGACTAGCAACTCCCTATTTCTTTGTCAACCCACACCTTGGCAGTTAGCATTCTACTCTCTTTTTCTATAAATTTGACTTAAATGAGGTTTCACATAAGAGGAATCATGCAGAATTTGTTTTTCTATAACTGGATTATTTTGCTTGGCATAATTGTCCATGTTCATCCACTTTGTTATATGTGGCAGAATTTCCTCCTTTTTTAAGGGTAAATAATATATATAATGTGTTTTGTGTCATAGTTTCTTTAACTATTTATCCATTGATGGAAACAGGTTGTTTCCACATTGTGGCTATTTTCAATTATGTTGCATAAGTATCCTGAATTGGAAATGCTGTTCCATATGGCAGTTTTATTTCTAATATTTTGAGACACGTAACTACTGTTTTCCATAGTGGCTGTACCATTTTGTATTCCCATTAACAGTGTACCGGTTTTCTAATTTCTGTAATTCCTCACCCAAACTTTAAGGTTATTTATTTATTTTGACAGAGAGAGAGAGAGAGAGAGAGAGAGAGAACGAACCAGCAGGGGAGGGGCAGAGGGAGAAGGGGACAGACAATCCAAAGCAGACTCTGTGCTGACAGCTTGATGTGGAGCTCAAACTCTCAAACCATGAGATCGTGACATGAGTTGAAGTCCAACTCTTAAACGACTGAGCTACCCAGGCACCCTGAAACTTTTTTTTAAATAATATTTATCCTAATATAGTATCTCATTGTGGTTTTGACTGCACTGAGTAACAGTGACATGGAACATCTTTTATTTTATCTGTTGATCCCTGTATGTCTTTGGAGAAATGTCTATTGGCTCTTTTGTTCAGTTTTAATTGAATTATTAGATTTTCTCTGCCATCTAGTTGTAGAAGTCCCTTATATATTTTGGGAATTAACCATTTATCAGATACAGGTTTTGCAAATATTTTCTCATACTACAGCTGGATTTTCCTGGTGTTTTCTTTGCTGTGCAGAAGCTTTTTAGTTTTATGGGATCGCATATGTTTTTACTTTAGTTGCCTATGCTTTTGGTATCCTATCTATGAAATCATTGCCATGACCAATGTCATGAAGCATTTCCCTTAACCTTTCTACTATGAATTTTATCATTTCAGGTCTTTAGTTAATTTGGGTTATTTGTATACAGTGTAAGATAAGGGTCCAAGTAAATTCTTTCACATGTGGATATCCAGTTTCCTGACATTCTTTGTTGAAGAAACTATCCTTTCCCCATTGTGTATTCCTTATCTAGTTTAATGAAAAAAGAGAAGGTTCAAAATATAAAAACTAAGTGCTTAAATACTACAGAAATAGAAAAAAAATAGTAAGAGACTGCTGTACATATTTATATAACACAGACTAGATAACCTGGAATAAATGATTAAATTATTAGAAATATATATCCTACCAAGACTATTTCATGAATAAATAGAACATCTGAATGAGTTTACAAGAGATTAAATTAGTAATAAATTTAATAAATTTATTTATTATATATATTATTATATTATAGTATATATTATATTATTATATAATATATATATATATTAAATAAATTTAATAAAAACCCTCCAACAAAGATCATCCCAGTAGCAAATGGCTTCATGGGTGAATTCTACCAAACATTTAAAGAAGACATAATGGTTATCCTGTTTAGTCTTCCAAAAATTTTAAGAGAAAGAAACACTTCCAAACTCATTGTATGAGGTCAGCACAACCCTGATGTCACAGGTAGATAAAAGATACCACAAGAAATGAAAACAAGTCAATATCCTTGATGGGTATAGATTGAAAAATCCTCAACAAAATACCAGCAAACTGAATTCAACAATGGAATAAAAAGGTCATACACAATGACTAAGAGGGATTGACTCCTGAGAAACAAGGATGGATGAACATATATAAAGCAATTTTTAATATACTACATTAACAGAATGCAGGATAAAAATCACGTCATTATCCTAATAAGTACTTTAGAAAATTTGATAAAATTCAACACCCTTTCATAATAAAAACCCAAAAACTAGGAATAGAGGGAAATTGCTTCAAAATAATAAAAGCAATGTAAGAACACCCTACAACTAACATCTTATGTATTGATGAAAAGTTGAAAACTTTTCCTCCCATTTCAAGAGCATGTCAAGCATGCCCACTCTCACCACTTCTACTCAACATAGTACTGGAGGTTCTAGATAGAGTACTTAGGGCACAAAAAGTAAAGGTATTCAAACGAAAAAATAAAAAGTAAAATTGCTCCTGTTTGCAAAAGACTTGATCTTAAATATAAAAACCTTAAAGAGTCTTCATCCTGCACCCTAGCCAAAGAAAAACCTGGTAACCAAATTGAATAAAGTAGCGGTATATAAGAAAAATCAACATACAAAGGTCAGTTGCATTTCCACACAGAAAGGATGAATTATCTGAACAGAAAATTAAGAAAGTAATCTCATTTACAATAGCAACAAAAATAATAAAATACTTAGGAATAAACTGAACTAAGGTGTGAAAGACACATATACTATAAACTATTGATGTAAGAATTTAAAGAGAATAAAAAATGGAAAGACATCCCACAATTCGGGCCCACAAAGGTAACATAGGAGGCTCCTGAACTCACCTCTTCCACAGACACACCAAGTATAGGCTCCTACACATAAGGTAGAGGAGAAAATACCTACAACCAAATTAATAGGAAAGTCTGGGACACACTATGCCCAAGAACCCCACCCACATCCCGGTGACATACAATCTGGAGAGAATTTCCAACTCTCTGAAGAGCAAAAATATTGGACCCAAAGTATAGCACCCAACTTTTAAGACTTCCATCTGAGAAACAGGCCTCTAAAACATCTAGCTCTGACAGCCAATGGGACTTGTATCCAGGAAACTTACTAGACTATACAAAATAATATAACACTACTTAACAAGCTCTCAAGAGCTTCCCCCAGGACTCAGTACAAAGGCAGCAGATGGAAACTCCCACCCTTTCCTTGAAAAAGGCCTATTTCCATACTTTAAAAGCTGTTGCCTGAGGGTAAGGTATCTTGTTTTGCACACATTTAGGAACTGACGGCAATCCTCCCTGGACACTGGTGAAATAAGTGGTGGGGGGTGGGGGGGCTGTTTCCACATTCTTCTGGCCTGCTCAGTGGGTTGCTGTTACTTCTCTCGAAGGAATTGTGCACGTTTGGGGACCCACCTTTTGCAGGTGCCACCCAGAGGATGCATCTCTCAATTACCAACCTCTGGTGACCAATGGGGCTCTCATTTTCTGGTCCCACAGGGCTATAGCAACAAAGAAGCATTTCTTTTTTTTTTTTTTAATTTTTTTTTCAACGTTTATTTATTTTTTCTGGGGACAGAGAGAGACAGAGCATGAACGGGGGAGGGGCAGAGAGAGAGGGAGACACAGAATCGGAAACAGGCTCCAGGCTCTGAGCCATCAGGCCAGAGCCTGACGCGGGGCTCGAACTCTCGGACCGTGAGATCGTGACCTGGCTGAAGTCGGACGCTTAACCGACTGCGCCACCCAGGCACCCCAAAGAAGCATTTCTTAACCAGCTATCCCCGCTGGGGTTCACTGAAGAGGGAGTAGATAGAAATGCTCATCTCCCAGTCTTTCCCCAACAGAGTCCTGTTTTCATACAGTAAAAGCAGCTGCCTGAAGGAAACACTGCTAATTTTGCACTCATATAATGCCTAATTACCCTCCCTCCTGAGACCAGGGAAGCTGACGCTCTAACCAGGTTCTGCCTCTAGTCTGCTTCATGTTGCCAGCATCTCCCTAGAAGAAATCTGTGCATACTTCTGGCACCCCACATTTTATGATGCCACCCAAGGGATGCATCTCTAGATCACCGGCTTCTGTTGGTCAAAGAGGCTTGTGTTAGCTAGTCCCATAAGTCTGCAACAAAGAGGCAGTTCTTAAAGAGCGATTTCTCCAGGGTTCAGTACAGAGAGAGCAGATACATTCTCATTTCCCAGTCTTTCCCAAGAGTCCTATTTGCATTTTAAGAACTGCTGCCTGAGGGTCAAAGTTCTAATGTAGCACACATCTGCCAGCTGACTGTAATTCTCCCCCAACAAACTCACTATCTCCACACTCTCCTTGTAGTCTGTCCCACATCACCTACATTCCTATGGAAGGAGCTTGTGCACATGATGGGTGCTTTGATCTTACAGGTGTAAGCCAAGGGAAACATCCCTTGATAACTGACTTTGGTGATCAGTGGGGGGCTGCATTTGTTGGCCCCACAGGACTACAGTAAACACAAGAAACAGTTCTTAACTGGCAAGGACTCAGTACAGAAGGAACAGACAGTACTGTTCATCTCCCTATCTTTCCTTGAAAGAGATCTCTATACCTCAAAAGCTGCTGCTTGAGGGTCTGGTTTCCATAGAGACTATATCTTAGGGCTGACTGAGGTTCTCCCTTTTGGGACCTTTACAGATCTTGCCACATCCTCAACTAAGAGCAAAGAAAGTGGAATATACAATCACAAAGCTTTGAGAAACAACCAAGAAATCACGCTGGGTCGAAAGCACTATTCATCTCCTACAAAAGACCTCTCTGTCAAGAGGGGGGGTGGGGTGGCTGTTTCAGCTCTTATGCAGAAATTAGTACAGAAAGTAGAGGGAAATGAAGAGTTACAGAAATGTGTTTCTAAACAAAAGAACATAAAACTCCAGAAAAAAAGACCTTAATGAAACAGATATAAGTGGTTTCCATGATAAGGAGTTTAAAGTAATGTTCATAAAGATGTTCACTGAGGTCAGGAGGATAATGCATGACTAAAGAATTTCAACAAAGAGACAAAAAAGTGGAAGAAAGTAAAGGACCAAACAAAAATCACAATACTGAAAAATACAGTAACTAAAAAATTGCATAGAGGGATCTAATAATAGACTAAAGCAAACACAAAGACAAGGCAGTGGAATGCATCTAATTGGGAGAAAAAAAATGAAATGAGTGAAAAAGAGTGAAGATAAATCAAGGGATTTTGAGATACCAACAAACAAGCAAATATACACATTATAGATAAACCAGAAGGAAAAGAAAGAGAAAAGGGGGCAGAAAATTTATTCAAATAAATTATGACAAAAACTTCCCTAACCTGAAGAAAGAGATATCCAGATCCAGGAAATACAGAGAATTCCAATCAGGATGAATCTAAACATACCTACACCAAACACACATTATAATTAATTTGTCAAATGTTGAAGACAAGGAGAGAACCCTAAAGCATAAAGAGAAAACAACTTGTTATGCAAGAGAACCACCAGATTATCATCGGCAAATTTTGTAGCAGAAACTTTACAGGCCAGAGTGAGTTGGATGATATTTTCAAGGAACAGAAAGTAAAAACTGCCAATCAAGAACACTTTACCCAGCAAATATATCCTTCAGGATTAAAAGACAAAGAGTTTTCTAGACAATTATGCTCTATTCTAATTGGCTTAAGAGACATAAGCACCGATATAAGTTTAAATATTCCTAAAACTCCCAGAAATATAGGAACTAACTCAATGCTTTTCAAATTATGTGTAAAGATCAGTTTGATATTGTCAGTTTAATAAGAACAGGTATGTCTTCTGAATTATCATCATTAAGTGTAATATGAGCATACACTGTTATTCCACTTGGGTTTATTAGTTAAATACTCTACTAGATGTTTAAGATCATATCAATTATAAATCACCCTAAGAACAAATTACAAGTAAATTTGCAGTAAAAATTAATTTTTTGATATCCATTACTTCATGTATATCAAGTGCAGCAACAAAACAAAACAAAACAAAAAACATGCATTTAACTTTCTTAGGGCTTTTGCTTATGTCATTTTTTTGATAACTGCCTAACATGCTTGTGTTATAGATAGTTAACAGGGAAATAATTTGATGATGTCTAGCTTTGCTTAATGTCTAATGAAATCTTCATGAACAATCCAAGCAAACTGTTAAGAACATGTGTGTCAGATTGTTGATATAAATGAAATAAACATATTATATATGGGTGGATTTTCTTTAATAATAATTATGCTTTATAATATATACATCTGCCTAAAAATAGTTTTGAAAATCTTTTTGGTAACTTGCAACTTTATTTTTTTTTTTAATTTTTTTTTCAACGTTTATTTATTTTTGGGACAGAGAGAGACAGAGCATGAATGGGGGAGGGGCAGAGAGAGAGGGAGACACAGAATCGGAAACAGGCTCCAGGCTCCGAGCCATCAGCCCAGAGCCTGACGCGGGGCTCGAACTCACGGACCGCGAGATCGTGACCTGGCTGAAGTCGGACTCTCAACCGACTGCGCCACCCAGGCGCCCCGATAACTTGCAACTTTAATGTGTGATAAGTTAAGTAATAAATATTCATTAAATATCTAAAAAAAAGACAAAGAATTTTCTAGACAATTATGGCTGAGGTGGTTCATCACCAATAGACTAGCCTTATGAGAAATATTAAAGTGAATTCTTCAAGGTGAAATAATGTGAGTTAATAAGAAAATATTAAAAAATCAATATCACTAATATAGTAAATACAGAGTTAAATTCAGAATACTCCAATATTGAAATAGTGTTGTATAAATCACTTATAATTCTATTATAAAGGTTAAATCTCAGAAGTATTAAAATAACTATAATTAAAATAGTTTGTTAATGATACACAAGGTAAAAATGTGTTAATTATAAAAGTAAAAAAATAAGACATGGAGAGAAAGAATACAGAACTTTAGTATGTGTTTAAAGTTAAGTTGCTACCAATTAACAAAGACTATTACAAACATTTTATGTAAGTCCAATGAAATGCAAAGCAAACACCTATAGTGGTTACACAAAAGATAAAGAGAAAACAGTCTAAGAATTCTACTACTGAAAATCATGAAATCAAAAAGCTAAATAGGGAAGGGAAGAAAAAAGGAAGAGAGTAATCACAACAAACAGAAAATAATAAAAAAAATGATAAGAGTAAGTCCATACCTATCAACAATTACTTTAAATGTAAATGGAGAAAATTCTCCAGAAAGGGACAGAGTGGCTGATAATAATACAAGACCCAACTATGCGCTGCCTACGTGAGATTTACATTAGCTTTAAGGACACACACAGTCTGAAAGTGAAGAGACAGAAAAAGATACTGCATGCAAATGAAAACCTAAAGAAAGCTGGAATAACTATACTTAGAAAAAAAATAGGCTTAAAGTTAAAAGTTGTAATAAGAGACAAAGTTTATTAAATAATTATAAATGAGTAAATCCAAGAGGATATAACATTTGTAAATATTTATGCACCCAACATAGATTCTGCTAAATATACAAAGCAAATGTCAGGCCCGAAGAAGGAAATAGTGATAGGGGACTTCAATACCAAACTTTCAATACTAGATAGATCATCGAAACAGAAAATCAGTAAGGAAATTTGAAATTAAACAGCATGTTAGACCAGATGGGCTAGACATTTACAGAACAATCTATCCAAAAACAGCAAAATACACATTTTTAAGTGCAAATTAAAAAATACTAAAATCATATCAGGTATCTTTTCATAAGACAATTGTATGAAATTAAATCAATTACCCAAAGAAAAAAACAAAACAAACAAACAAACAAAAAACTGGCTTACAAACATGTGCGTATTAACCAACATGCTACTGAACAATCTATGGGTAAAAAAAATAAATAAAAAGGAATCAAAATTATCTTGAGACAAATGAAAATAAACATACTAAAACTTAGAGGATACTTCAAAAGGTATTCTAATAAGGGAATTTATAGAAATAAATGCACACATCAAAAACCAAAAAGAGTTCATATAACCTAACTTCACACCTCAAGAATTTAAAGAAATAAGAGCAAACTAAGTTCAAAGTTAGAAGGAAGAAAATAAATTCAGAATGGAAATAAAGACATAGAGACTAAAAAGACAATAAAAATAACAACAAAACTCAGAGCTGTTTTTTTAAGTAAACAAAATAGACAAACCTTTACCTAGAATTAATAATAAAAAAGGAACTTAATAAAGTTATAAATAAAAGATGAGGCATTACAACATACCACCGTAATACAAAAGATCCTAAGAGACTACTATGAACAAGTCTATGCAAATATTGTAAAACCTAGAATGGATAAATGTCTAGAAAAATGTAACCTATGAAGACTGAAACATGAATAAATATAAAAACCTGGACAGATAAATTATTGGTAAGGAAATTGATCAGTAATTAGAAAGTTAACCAAATGTTTTCTAGTAATGGCTAAATGAAAGTCTAGAGAAGAAAATGTACAAAATGAGTCTAGCACACTTATTTTACCAGAGATCAAAGATGCTATCAAAGAGTACCAAGGTCATGTTAAGAGAACTCTAAGAATGTACTGCTTAATAAGGAGAGGAATAATCATTGGAGGATTCTTCAAAATTCTAATTTCAAAATAAATGGTAAATAAAAGGAAATAATGATGCATTTATTCTGCCTCTTCTACCTCATCTATTCATACGGTAACTAAGCAATAAATGAAGACTAAAGATTAAACAAGTTCAGTTTAAAATCATTGTAGAAACAAACTACATAAGAAATCATTCTGAAAGAATACAAAAACACTTAGATAAAATACAAATGAGAAATTTCATAAATGGATTCACATAGTATGTGGTCCCATAATGGAATCACATAGTATCATCCAAGAAGTGTTCTTGTCAATAATAACAAAAGTCTGAATCTAAACAAGTCTTTAGATCTACCTAACAGATGATGGAAAAGGAAGATATTAAATAACCCTATGGAGATATGATCAGTATAATCTAAATATGTTCTAGTCCATAGGACAAATTATTCGCCATTTTTGTTGTGTTTTGTTTTGTTTTTCCCACAAGTAGATTATTGGATACAAAAGGAGAGGGCAGGACCTTTAATTACAAGAGGCAATGTGGAATCAACCTAGAAAATAATAAATATACTGATGAAACCTAAATACACTAAAACCTTGAATTGCAAGTAACTTGTTTTGCAAGTGTTCTGCAAGATGAGAAAACATTTCTAATAAATTTTAACTTGATAAATGAGCAATGCCTTGCAATACTACTAGTACATGATGCCAAACATCACACGATCAAGACTGAGCCAATGGCTCTTCCCTCTCTCTCACTGTGGGATTGTGAGTGTTCATCAATGCAATGTCACATTTCTGCAAAATCCTCTAAAGGAGGCAAAAGCAAGTGTCATTGGGTAGGTTCCTTGTTATAGTTGCATGAAAATAAAAAGATTCCATTCAGCCAATAGACAGCAGCAAATCCTTTAGTGATAGTGAAAGTCGTCCTACACAATAACCATCCTCTTTCTTGTCTCCCTCACACCAGCTGAAGGGTTCAAAGGAAGTGCAGATTTTTTTTTATATATTTTTTATTTTCTTTATTTTGTATTATATTAGAGTAATCATTTTTTATATGTTTATTTACTTATTTTGAGAGAGAACTTGGCTGGGAGAGGGGCAGAGAGAGAATTTGAAGCAGGCTCTACTCTTAGCACCTAGCCAGATGCAGGACTTCATCTCATGATACTGACGTCATGACCTGAGCCAAACTCAAGAGTTTTATACTTAACTGACTGAGCCACCCAGGCACCCCACAGCAATCATTTTATATGAATATTTTTGGGTGGTAGAATGAATCATTTGAATGTCCATTATTTCTTAAGGGGAAATTTGCTTTGATATACAAGTGCTATTGATTGTAAGCATGTTTCTGGAATTAATTATGCTCAAAAACCAAGGTTTTACTGTAATAAGGGACAAAGTAGATCCAACAATCTATAAATGGGAAATCTCTTGCACTGTTGGTGGTAATGCAAACTGGTACAGCCACTCTGGAGAACAGTATGGAGGTTCCTCAAAAAGTTAAAAATAGAACTACCCTATGGCCCACCAATTGCACCACTAGGTACATACCCAAAGGATACAAAAATACAGATTCAAAGAGGTACATGCAACCAATGTTTATAGCAGTATTATTAACAATAGCCAAACTGTGGAAAGAGCCCAATATCCATCAACCAATGGATAAAGAAGAATATTTCATATACAATGGAATATCATTAAGCTATCAAAAAGAGTAAAATCTTGTCATTTGCAACAACATGGATGGAGGTAGAATGCATTATACCAAGCAAAATAAGTCAATCAAAAAAAGACAAATACCATGATTTCACTCATATGATTTCACTCATATTTGTTTAAGAAACAAAACAGATGAATATATGTGAAGGAGTGGAAAGAAGAGAGGGAAACAAACCACAAGAGAGTTAACTATAGAGAACAAACTTAGGGTTGATGGAGGAAGGTCGGTGGGGGATGACCTAACTGGGTGATGGGCATTAAGGAGGGCACTTGCTGGGATGAGCACTGGGTGTGGTATGTAAGTGATGAATCACTAATTCTACTCCTGAACCCAATATTGCACTATATATTATCTAACTAAAATTTAAATTAAAAAAAGAGTCACATTAGAAATTAGATTTTTTTTAATTTTTATAAAGGTATGTAGTACTTTATTATTTTTTTGTAATGTTTATTTTTATTTTTGAGAGAGATAAAGGAGACAGAGTGCAAGTGGGGAAGAGGCAAAGAGAGAGGGTGACACAGAATCCAAAACAGGCTTCAGGCTCCAAGCTGTCAACACAGAGCCAGATGTGGGGCTCTAACCCACGGACCAGGAGATTGTGACCTGAGGCGAAGACAAATGCTTAACCGACTAAGCCACCCAGGCACCCCTGGAAATTAGAATTTTAAAGTGAATGACATATCAAATATGATGTTTCAAAATTTATGGGGTGCAGTTAAAACTATACTCACAAGGATATTTATAGTGTTAAAGAAATTTGTTGAAAAGAGTGACTCAGTGCTAAAATTGCACACCTCTGTAAGTTTAAACAACTCCAACACAGTGTAAGTATAAAAACTATAAGGAAATAGAAACAATAAATTAGTAATATTGAAAGCAAATGTCTAATAGAACCTTTTTAGTTACTATTGAATCTTCTAAAATATTTTTTAAAATTTTAGTGTTATTTATTTTTGAGAGAGTGAGAGAGCACAAGTGGGGAAGAGGCAGAGAGGGAGACACAGAATCCAAAGCAGGCTCCAGGCTCCAAGCTGTCAGCACAGAGCCATGAGATCATGAGCCAAAGCATCCGAGCTGAAGTCGGACACTTAACCAACTGAGGTATCGAGGCACCCCTAAAATATTTTTTTTTATCATCAGCTCTGGCAATACCGATCAAGAAACAAATAGAAAAACTGTAACAGGAAGATGAATAAAAAAAAAAATCACTCTAGAATATAAAAAAGGATTATATTGGTAATAAGGGTGTATTTAAAAAAAATTTTTTTTTTTCAACGTTTATTTATTTTTGGGACAGAGAGAGACAGAGCATGAATGGGGGAGGGGCAGAGAGAGAGGGAGACACAGAATCAGAAACAGGCTCCAGGCTCCCAGCCATCAGCCCAGAGCCTGACCCGGGGCTCGAACTCACGGACCGCGAGATCGTGACCTGGCTGAAGTCGGACGCTTAACCGACTGCGCCACCCAGGCGCCCCAAGTGTATTTTAACAATATTGTGCCAATTGATTAAAAGAATAGGTAAAATACAACTTACCAAACTGATTAGAATTTAAAATCTGAAGAATTATATATGTAATATTATAAATGTAGACAAATATTTTATTATGATTCATTCAGTGATCATATGCGTTCAAAGCAAAATCTTCAAAAAAGAATAGAGGATAGAAAAAGAAAGGACACATTCAGTTAATTTTGTTAGATCAGCATAAATTTGATCTCACATCCTGAAAATAGCTATTGGAAGACAATGTAGCAAAGACTCTAATAGGTTTATCTTCTGAACATAAATGCAGAGCATCAGAAGCCTAATATAAGCAAGCTGAAACCAGCAATACATCAAATGCATAATGTATCTTGATCAAGTTAAAAGTTTCCCAAGAAAGCCTGGTATATTTAATATTTTAAAATGAATTTTAATAATACCTACAATTAATAAAGGAGAATAACCATATTTATTTCATGATTATCTTATTTCTGATTATTTTAGAAGAATCATTTAATGATTCTCACTTATGATTTAAAAAACTTTAATTTGATTAGAAATATGAGGGAAATTAGTCTCTTAAAAGAAATCTACAAATAACATAGCAAACATCACTTATTTCTGAATTATTTGAAAGCTAGTTGATGAGATCATAAAAGAAATAAGGATGCTTAATCATCATTTCTATGAAATACTTTGCTAGAATTGTGAATACTAAGTTTAATGAACCATGTTCCAAAAACTCTAAAACCTTTGTTACAATTAAGATTAAAGAATATTTGACTTTAACCAGGGAATATGCTAAGTTCATAGATTTGAACACCCAAAGCTGTCACTTTTCTCTCTATGGATGTATAGATTCAGTGTGATTTTAGGACGATGCTGTTGTTGATGATGTTCTGATTTTCATGGAAATTGACAATTCTAGCATCTATATGGAAATGTCAAGGGCCGAAAAAAGGAAGACGAGTTTGGAAAAGATCAAAGTTGGAGAACTCATATATAGGATATCTAGTACTACTAGGAAAACTACAGTAATCAAAACTGTGCTATAATAATAAAGAGGGACAGAAAGATCAATACAACAAAATGAAAAGTCTTAAAATAAACATATACAGTCAATCTATTTTTAAATTTTTTTTCAACGTTTATTTATTTTTGGGACAGAGAGAGAGACAGAGCATGAACGGGGGAGGGGCAGAGAGAGAGGGAGACACAGAATCGGAAACAGGCTCCAGGCTCTGAGCCATCAGCCCAGAGCCCGACACGGGGCCCGAACTCACGGACCGCGAGATCGTGACCTGGCTGAAGTCGGATGCTTAACCGACTGCGCCACACAGGCGCCCCCAGTCAATCTATTTTTAAATAAGCTGAGGCTGCAAATAAGTTAGAAAAATGGTCTTTTCAATAATTAGTTTCTGTTGAACTGGATACGCACACGCAAAAATGAAGCTTGAATCCCACTTTACATCATATTAAAAAACAAATTCCAGATGATGCTTTAAATATGACAGATAAGGGGTGCCTGGAAGGCTAAGTGGGTTAAGTGTCCAGTATCAGCTCAGGTCACAATCTTGCTGTTTGTCAGTTCAAGCCCCACGTTGGACTATGTGCTGACAGCTCAGAGCCTGGAGCCTGCTTCAGATTCTGTGTCTCCCTCTCTCTCTGCCCCTCCCCTGTTCATGCTCTCTCTCTATCTCTCTCTCTCAAAAGTAAACTTTTAAAAATTTAAAAATAAATAAATAAATAAATAAATAAATAAATAAATACATAAGGCAGATTACACAATCTTTCAGAAGACAATGACAAATACTTTATAAACTGGAAGGGGGGAAAAGTCATTTAAATATGACTCATCATCTGTCCACCAAAAAGGGAGAACAATCAATAAATTGGACTAAATTATAAACTTCTTTGGGAATTAAAAATGACCCTTACAAGAATTAAAAGATAAGCCACAGAATGGAAAGAGTATTTTGCAATACAAATGGCCACAAAACCTCAACATAAATATGCAAAAGAACTGGCCAAAAGGATGTCCAAATTGTTAACTTTATGAGTGACCATAGAGTCTTTAGGGGAAGATAGCGGTGTAGGAGGGCACTGGGCTCACCTCGTCCTGCTGATCACTTAGATTCCACCCACATGTGCCTAAATAACCCAGAAAACCACCAGAAGACAAGCAGAACGGACTCTCCAGAGCCAAGCACAGACAAGAGGTCCATGGAAGAGGGTAGGAAGGGCAGAGAGGTGGTCCGTGCAACATGGACTGGTGGGAGGGAGCCAGGCGGTGAGGGGCAGCCAGCCAGGCAAGGCAGAGCCCCCAAGGTCTGGCTTGCAAAAGCAGAGGGGCCAGAACTGTGTGAGTTCTGACAGCCAGCAGGACTTAACATCTGGAATGTTAAAAGTTAACAGCTCTGCTCTCAGAGAGTGGCAAGGGTGAGGATGCCAGGAGGGAGAGTTCTTGAGCCCTGGGAGACAAAGCTCAGTTAGGCTAGCAAATGCAATCCCCCTCTCCCACCCCCCAGCCGAACTCCCAAACGGAACCAGTTCCTGTCACCGAACTTGCTGCACCCCGCATATGCCCAACCCTGTGCTTCTGTGGATCCATCCCTCCAAACTGCCTGCCTCCCTCCTGGTGCTACAGGACCCCTCCCACAGGGACCACTGAGGGCAAAGGGAGCTAAGCCTGCCCCTCCCGCCCCTGTGCACATTGCAGATCCACCCCGTCTAATATGTCCTTGGCCAGATCCCATCAAAGCAGCACCACAAGCCTGGCAGTGTGCAACCAGCCCAGACAGGGGCCATGCCACTCACAGTGAGTTCTGCCCCTGGGAGAGGGGAAGATAAGGTACACACCAGTCTGACTGTGCCCCGGCGGAGGCTAGGGGCAGACATCAGTCTGATGTGGCCCACCTACCAACACAACTTTCTCTGGACAACACAGGGGAACTGCCCTGCAGTTTGGAGCTACTGCAGGGACTAACCAAAATGACTAAATGGACAAATTCTCCTCAAAAGAAACTCCCAGAAGTAGCAACAGCTAACGAATTGATCAAAAATGATTTAAGCAATATAACAGAACAAGAATTTAGAATAATTGGTATAAAATTAATTGCTGGGCTTGAAAAAAGTATAGAGGACAGCAGACAATCTATTGCTACAGAGATCAAGGGACTAAGAAATAGTCATGAGGAGCTGAAAAATGCTATAAATGAGGGGTGAAATAAAATGGAGGTGACCATATCATGGAGTGAAGAGGCAGAGCAGAGAATAGGTGAATTAGAAGATAAAATTATGGAAAAAGAGGAAGCTGATAAAAACAGAGAGAAAAAAATCCAGAAGTATGAGGGGAGAATTAGAGAACTAAGTGATGCATCAAATGCAACAATATCCATATTATAGGAATTCCAGAAGAAGGGAGAGAGACAGGGGTTGAAGGTGTACTTGAACATATCATACCTGAGAACTTCCCTGATCTGGGGAAGGAAAAAGTCATTGAAATCCAAGAGGCACAGAGAACTCCCTTCAGAAGTAACTTGAATTGATCTTCTGCATGACATATCATAGTGAAACCAGCAAAATGCAAGGATAAAGAGAAAATTCTGAAAGCAGCTAGGGATAAACATGCTCTAACATATAAAAGGAGACCAATAAGACTGGTGACGTTTCTCTCTACTGAAACCTGGCAGGTCAGAAAGGAATAGCAGGAAATCTTCAATATGATGAACAGAAAAAATATGCAGCTGAGAATCCTTCCAGCAAGTCTGTCATTCAGAATAGAAGGAGAGATAAAGGTCTTCCCAAATAAACAAAAACTGAAGGAATTCATCACCACTAAACCAGCCCTACAAGAGATCCTGAGGGGGATTCTGTGAGTGAAATTTTGAAAGGACCACAAAGTACCAGAGACATCACTACAAGCATGATACCTACAGACATCACAGTGACTCTTAGCCCATATCTTTCAATAATAACACTGCATGTAAATGGACTAAATGCTCCAACCAAAAGACAGAGGGTATCAGAATGGATACAAAAACAAGACCCATCTATTTTCTGTCTACAAGACTCATTTTAGACCTGAGGACACCTTCAGATTGAAAGTGAGGGGATGGAGAACTATCTATCATGCTACTGGAAGTCAAAGAAAGCTGGAATAGTCATACTTATATCAGACAAACTAGACTTTAAATTAAAGGCTGTAACAAGAGATGAAAAAGGGCATTATATAATAATCACAGGGTCTATCCATCAGGAAGAGCTAACAATGATAAATGCCTATGCCCTGAATATGGAAGCCCCCAAATATATAAAACAATTAATCACAAACATAAGCAACCTTATTGATAAGAATGTGGTAATTGCTGGGGACTTTAATACCCCACTTACAACAATGGACAGATCATCTAGACACAGGATCAATAAAGAAACAAGGGCCCTAAATGATACATTGGATCAGATGGACTTGACAGATATATTTAGAACTCTGCATCCCAAAGCAACAGAAAATACTTTCTCCTCAAGTGCACATGGAACATTCTCCAAGATAGATCACATACTGGTAACAAAACAGCCCTTCATAAGTATACAAGAATTGAGATCATACCATGCACACTTTCAGACCACAAAGCTATGAAGCTTGAAATCAGCCACAAGAAAAAGTCTCGAAAACCTGCAAAAGCATGGAGGTTAAAGAACACCCTACAAAGAATGAATGGGTCAACCAGGCAATTAGAGAAGAAATTTAAAAATAGATGAAAACAAATGAAACTGAAAATACAACAATCCAAATGCTTTGCGATGCAGGGAAGGCAGTCCTGAGAGGAAAATACATTGCAATCCAGGCCTATCTCAAGAAACAAGAAAAATCCCAAATACAAAATCTCACAGTACACCTAAAGGAACTAGAAGCCGAACAGCAAAGACACCTCAAAGCCAGCAGAAGAAGAGAAATAATAAAGATCAGAGCAGAAATAAACAATATGGAATTAAAAAAAAGGGTAGAGGAGATCAATAAAACCAAGAGTTGGTTTTTTGAAAAAATAAACAAACTTGATAAACCTCTAGCCAAGCTTCTCAAAAAGAAAAGGGAGATGACACAAATAGATAATATCATGAATGAAAATGGAATTATTACAACCAATCCCTCAGAAATACAAGCAATTATCAGGAAATACTATGAAAAATTGTATGCCAACAAACTGGACAACCTGGAAGATGGACAAATTCCTGACACCCACACACTTCCAAAACTCCAACAGGAAGAAATAGAAAACTTGAACAGACCCATAACCAGCAAAGAAATTGAATCAGTTATTCAAAATCTTCCAACAGATAAGAGTCCAGGACCAGATGGCTTTCCTGGGGAATTCTACCAGACATTCATTCATTCATTCATTCATTCATTCATTTTTAAATATATGAAATTTATTGTCAAATTGGTTTCCAAACAACACCCAGTGCTCATCCCAACAGGTGCCCTCCTCAATACCCATCACCCACCCTCCCCTCCATCCCACCCCCCATCAGCCCTCAGTATGTTCTCAGTTTTTAAGAGTCTCTACCAGACATTTAAAGCAGAGATGATACCTGTCCTTCTCAAGCTGTTCCAAAGAATATAAAGGGAAGGAAAACTTCCAGACTCATTCTATGAAACCAGCATTACTTTGTTCCTAAACCAGAAAAAGACCCCCCCCCCCCAAAAGAAAAGAACTACAGGTCAATATCCCTGATGAATATGGATGCAAAAATTCTCAATAAGATAGTAGCAAATCGAATTCAACTAATATAAAAAGAATTATTCACCACAATCAAGTGGGATTCATTCCTGGGATGCAGGGCTGGTTCAACATTTGCAAATCAATCAATGTGATACATCACATTAATAAAAGTAAAGAAGAGAACCATATGATCCTGTCAATTGATGCAGAAAAAGCATTTGACAAAATTCAGCATTCTTTCTTAGTAAAAACCCTCGAGAAAGTCGGGATAGAAGGAACATACTTAAAGATCATAAAAGCCACTTATGAGAAGCCCAGGCTAATATCATCCTCAATGGGGAAAAACTGAACGCTTTTCCCCTGAGATCAGAAACACGACAGGGATGTCCACTCCCAACGCTGTTGTTTAATATAGTGTTGGAAGTTCTAGCATCTGCAATCAGACAACAAAAGGAAATCAAAGGCATCAAAATTGGCAAAGAGGAAGTCAAGCTTTCACTTTTTGCAGATGACATATCACACATGGAAAATCCTATAGACTCCACCAAAAGTCTGCTAGAACTGATACATGAATTCAGCAAAGTTGCAGGATACAAAATCAATGTACAGAAATCAGTTGCATTTCAATACACAAATAATGAAGCAACAGAAAGATAAATAAAGAAATCAATCCCATTTACACTTGCACCGAGAAGCATAAAATACCTAGGAATAAACCTAACCAAAGATGTAAAAGATCTGTATGCTGAAAACTATAGAAAGCTTATGAAGGAAATTGAAGAAGATATAAAGAAATGGAAAAACGTTCCGTGCTCATGGATTGGAAGAATAAATATTGTTAAAATGTCAATACTACCCAAAGCTACCTACACATTCAATGCAATCCCAATCAAAATTGCACCAGCATTCTTCTCAAAGCTAGAACAAGCAATCCTAAGATTTGTATGGAACCACAAAAGATCCTGAATAGCCAAAGTAATTTTGAAGAAGACCAAAGCAGGAGGCATCACAATCCCAGACTTTAGCCTCTATTACAAAGCTGTAATCATCAAGACAGCATGGTATTGGCACAAAAACAGACCATAGACCAATGGAATAGAATAGAAACCCCGGAACTAAACCCACAAACGTATGGCCAACTCATCTTTCACAAAGCAGAAAAGAACATCCAATGGAAAAAAGAGAGTCTCTTTAACAAATGGTGCCGGGAGAACTGGACAGCAACATGCAGAAGACTGAAAGTAGACCACTTTCTCACACCATTCACAAAAATAAACTAAAAATGGACAAAGGACCTGAATGTGAAACAGGAAACCATCAAAACCTTAGAGGAGAAAGCAGGGAAAAACCTCTCTGACCTCGGCCGGAGCAATTTCTTACTTGACACATCCCCAAAGGCAAGGCAATTAAAAGCAAAAATGAACTTTTGGGACCTCATGAAGATAAAAAGCTTCTGCACTGCAAAGGAAACAATCAACAAAACTAAAAGGCAACCTCTGGAATGGGAAAAGATCTTTGCAAATGATATGTCAGACAAAGGGTTAGTATCCAAAAATCCTAAAGAACTCACCAAACTCCACACCCAAGAAACAAATAATCCAGTGAAAAAATGGGCAGAAGACATGAATAGACACTTCTCTGAAGAAGACATCCAGATGGTCAACTGGCACACGAAAAGATGTTCAATGTCACTCCACATCAGCGAAATACATATCAAAACCACACTGAGATATCACCTCACAACAGTCAGAGTGGCCAAAATGAACACATCAGGAGACTAGAGATGCTGGAGAGGATGTGCAAGAGGAACCCTCTTGCACTGTTGGTGGGAAGGCAAATTGGTGCAGCCACTCTGGAAAACAGTGTGTAGATTTCTCAAAAAATTAAAAATAGATCTATTTCCTAGCAATAGTACTGCTAGGAATTTACCCAAGGGATACAGGAGTGCTGAGGCATAGGGGTTCTTGTACCCCAATGTTTATAGCAGCACTTTCAACAATAGCCAAACTATGGAAAGAGCCTAAATGTCCATCAACTGATGAATGGATAAATAAATTGTGGCTTATATACACAATGGAAAACTACGTGGCAATGAGAAAGAATGAAATATGGCCTTTTGTAGCAACGAGGATGGAACTGGAGAGTGTGTTGCTAAGTGAAATAAGCCATACAGAGAAAGACAGATACCCTACGTTTTCCCTCTTTTGTGGATCCTGAGAAACTTAACAGAAGACCTTGGGGGAGGGGAAGGAAATAAAATGTTAGAGAGAGAGGGAGCCAAACCATAAGTTTATTCTTAAAAACTGAGAATAAACTGAGGGTTGATGAGGGGAGGGGGGGTGGGAGGGAGGGAAAAATGAGGGATGGGCATTGAGGAGGGCACCTGTTGGGATGAGCACTGGGTGTTGTATGGAAACCAATTTGACAATAAATTTCATAATGAAAAATAAAATAAAATAAATAAAAAATGAGTGACCATAGAAATGTACATTAAACCACACATAGTCACAAAAATGAGAAATATCTTTAAAGAGTGGTAAAACTGCAAGTATTGTTGATATTACAGAGAAACTGAATTTTTCATACATTGCTGCTGGCAGTACAATTTGTTACAAACACGTCAGAAAAATTACTTGGCAATATACTAAATTTCAATATACACATAAGGTATTATCCAGCAATTGTCTACTTGTAATACACGCTACAGAAGTTGTTACAGATGTGGGAAACTTGCCATGATAGAAATCAAAACAGTTGCTACCTTTCAAGGGAGGGGCTAGAAGAAAGATTCTTGTGGATAATTGATATTCTATTTATTGAGTGACAGAATTTACTTTAACAATTTATTAAGCTGTATGCTTGTAATTTATATATATATATTTCAAAAATATGTCCATTAAGAAAAAAGAGATGAAAATGTGAGACATTAAGTACAGTGTTGGAATTTGGGTCATAAGTTGAAAAAATCAGGTATTAAACATTTATTAGATAATTGGGGTATATTAGAACAACAAATTTGAAGGTACTAAAGATATTAATTTTTAGAAAGTGAAAATGGTATTATATGATAGTTTTATTCTTTCTTTTTCTTTTTTTTTTTTTTAATTTTGGAGCACATACTGAAATACTTCAGGTTGAAGTCATATGTTTGGATTTGCTAAAGCAATTCCATTAAGAAGATGGAGTGGAAGAGGTACAGATGACTAAAGATTGAGTAGGACTTGGTAACTGATGAACTGGTTTCTCAGTTATAAGCAGGTTCATTATTTATTATTCTATAATTTGCCATGCACTGGAAATGGATAAGGAAAAATAACAACTGAGTTTTGGGAAATTATGCACTCAACTCTGTGCCTAAAATACAGTTTCCTAGGTAGAATATGCCAAATAAAAGTACCACACTTGAGAGACTCTTTGTATTCATATGTCTGTATTTCATAATTAATTCCATGTTTGTCTTTTGGATTTGCTTCAGTATTTGTATAGAGATAGGGAAACAGTATATATCAGTCTGGCAGAGATACTAAAGAAGTTTGATATGCCAGTCAACACTCTGGTAGTCTTTGGTTCAGACCATGCTGCAGCCATGTTAAAGGGGAAGGAAAACATGGTTTTGTTTTATCGAGTCTCAAAGCAATACAGTCCAGTCTTGTTAGCAATGGCTGCCCCAACCACCTGGCATATATTCCCCTTGCTAAAGAAAAGGCATTCACAATTCAGGTTAAGAATTTCATCTTTTTATGGCAACTCCAGAGACTAAAGTGTATTGCAATATTTACTAAACCTGAGCCACAATAGCTATCAAATCAGCTTCCCCATAAGGTTTCGGTTTACAAATAAATCCTAACATGAATGGCAGATGTGAGGCCTCCCTGCAAGTCACACTCTTTTAGTTGGAAACAACAGACCACCGATGTGAAAAATAATGAATGAAAACCTCAAACTCTTGTTTTGAACCAGCAGATGCAGAAGTTTCAATTACTGGAAATGGAAAAAATGGAGATTTAACATATGAGAGAGAGCATGCTGATCTCTGAGAAAGATTAAAGAGACCAAGTGACCCAAGAAGAGAAAAAGTAGGACAGAACTAGTGGAAGAACTGGGCTTGTTAGCAGCTTCTGTAACTGAAGAGATAGATTGTAGGAACAGGTAGATTTAAGATTCTAGAAGATTCTAGAGTTCATTGCCTGAAGATGATAAATTTCCATCCAGTTGCTTTGTTTTCCTCAATCATTTGTGAGGCTGAGGGTAAGATAGAGAGAGAACATACCACAGCATGTAAAATTTTGGTTGGCTTCTCCCCATTTCACTTCAGTCACTACCTAATGTATTTCAGAGTCTAGGCTGTCACTGAAAGTTGGCATGAAAAAACAATGATGGGTGGCATTCATGTGCGGGTTGTGGGTAGGACTATGCCATGGAAAAGGCTTTATATTGCAAAAATCAATGGAACAGTAAGCTTTCTTCTGTGCATTTTACCTAAAGATGCAGAAGAAAATTTTGAGACTGAGCGTTAATGTGAACTGAAGGCAGGTGGCCCACAGGTTTTGAATATTATAGTCCAAACTGCTGAAAAAACTGAAAAAATATTTTTACAGGAATTCAGTTCAAAATGAGAGTTTAAGAACAATTTCATGAAAAGGATATTTTTTTCTATTTGCTCTTATAAAGATAACATTGTTATCCAGTGATAGGAGTTCAATTGTATCAATTAACTGTATTGACATATCTCTTCGAAAAGTAGTTGAAAATACAATAGTAACCAGTGTCTTAAACATTAACTTGTTTGTAAATTTAAATCCTCATTGTTTCATAAAAAACCTAATTTATTTTATTTCTAAGGGGTTTAATCATTGGATTTTAGTTCGGCAAAGCACAGAGGAAATTAAGGTTTAACTTCTCATTAAACAGATGAAAAAACCTAAGTGTACAGACGAGTGACTTTTACAAGTTCATGAGGAGTAAAAGATAAGGTCTAAGGTTTCTTGAGTCTTACATTCATGTTCATTCCCAAACTACAATATTTACTTTTTTTTTTTAATTTTTTTTTTCAACGTTTATTTATTTTTGGGACAGAGAGAGACAGAGCATGAACGGGGAGGGGCAGAGAGAGAGGTAGACACAGAATCGGAAACAGGCTCCAGGCTCTGAGCCATCAGGCCAGAGCCGGATGCGGGGCTCAAACTCACGGACTGTGAGATCGTGACCTGGCTGAAGTCGGACGCTTAACCGACTGCACCACCCAGGCGCCCCTATTTACTTTTAAATGGAAAGAGGGGTGATGTATAGAGTTAATGCATTTTTATTCTATTTTCAACCAGGTATAAAAGGTCTGGTTCTTAATATGTCCTCCTCCAGTTCTGTATATCTTGCAGAGGAGAAACTTTTTCAGTAGTTTTGCTTCAGTATAGTTAATATACAGAGAGCTTATGCATATATTTAGTATGTACTCTGATGAATTTGGACACAGGGAAACATCTGGTATATCATCACCACAATCAAGGTAATGAGATCTATTACCTCTTTTGTGTTTGTGTGTGTGTGTGGATGGGGGGATCATATATGAGATCTATCCTCTTAACAGATCCTTAAGTGCACAATACAGTATTGATAACTGTATGCAAAATGTTGTATATCATGCATAACTATAACTGTATCCCACTGAACAATGACTCCCTATTTTCTCCTCTTCCGAGCCTCAACAACCACTATTCGATTCTGTGCTTCTATGAGTTTGACTTTTTTTAGCTATCTCACGTAAATGAAATTACAAAGTATTTGTTCTTCTCTGACTAGTTTACTTTACATAGCATAACATCGTCCATGTTCATAACTGGTTCTACTTACTTAATTTTGCTATTTCAAGTTCAACATGTGTGTGTAAACATGGGCCACATGACACAACAACATATTTGGATTTATTATATAAAAATAATTGGAAAGCTTCTTTATATAAAATATTTGGATTTGTTTTACTTTTGAGTTAAAGTGTTTCAGATGATATTTCTAGAAAACACTGTTTGAGTTCTTTGATTTCTAGCTTTTGAATAACATCTAAATATCCTTTTAAAAAATTCCCCAAACTCATGAATTGATACTGTGTGCCTTTTAATATGTTCCTTTTTGCAAGATTGCACCTATTATTTAGCTTTTAAAAGTGAATGAATCATAGACTGAAGATATAAACTATCACACCATGGAGATTTTGGGAAATTTAAGTGCTTCACAAGCAAGAGGTAATGAACTAAATTTCACAAAAAGTATCCTCTGCTAGAATTCCATTTTCATTCAAAATGACTTTTCTGTCTTTGGGGAGGGGAAAAAAAAAAGCATATGAGAAAGCAATATCATAATGACAAAATCAATTTTAGAAATGGCAAGGATAGAATAAATTCTAGAACCTCCTTTCATTTCAACAAATATTTATTCAGAACCTTCAACGTGCCAAGTAGTCTGTTGTGTTTTGTGGATACATAAGTAAAAAGGGGAAAAAGAATCAAAAAGAGAAAAAAAAAAACTGTTTTCACAGTGTTTGTTACATATATACAGAAGAGGGATAATAAACAAAAATTAACTAAAATACATGGTTCCCCCAAATGCATTAAGTATAATAAGTGTTTTCTTTCATCAATGACTATGACACATAATATTTACTCAGGTAACATTAGGGTTAAATCATTATAACGTAACAAAACACTGCAGTCCCAACAAACCAAGAGTTCTGAGAGTTTTTAGCATCCTTCAGATATATTTGCATTCTGGCTGTAGTTTTACATTATTGGGTGGCAGATGTCCATTCCAGCTTTTAAATACTCACTGGGAGGATTGTGGGTAAGACTGCCTTATAACTTATTTCAAAGCATGAGCAGTTTTTATAATGAAAGGGTAAAAGGTGGTTCTATTAATGTTTTTTTATTTTTTTATTTTTTAAATTTTTTTTCAACGTTTATTTATTTTTGGGACAGAGAGAGACAGAGCATGAACGGGGGAGGGGCAGAGAGAGAGGGAGACAAAGAATCAGAAACAGGCTCCAGGCTCTGAGCCATCAGCCCAGAGCCTGACGCGGGGCTCGAACTCACGGACCGCGAGATCGTGACCTGGCTGAAGTCTGACGCTTAACCGACTGCGCCACCCAGGCGCCCCTTAATGTTTTTTTAAAATTATTTTGAATGTTTATTTATTTTTGAGAGAGAGAGAGAGAGAGAGAGAGAGAGAGAGAGAGCGCGAGCATGAATGGGGGAGGGGCAGAAAACGAGGGAGACACAGAATCCAAGGCAGGCTCCAGGCTCTGAGCTGTCAGCACAGAGCCTGACGTGGGGTTCAAACTCACAAGCTGTGAGATCATGACCTGAGCGAAGTCGGATGCTCAACCGACTGAGCCACCCAGGCAACCCTCTATTAACGTTTTATACCAAGACCACTAACATAAGCCAGGATTCTGCAGGAATGCAAAGTCAGTCTAATTCTGTCCTGGTGGCTAGTATACTTATGGAAGTAGGAGCAACTCCAGGAATCCCTACACCTCTTTGAGATGGGCACTCATGTTGAAAGCCCTATTCTAGGAGACTAAGCTAGAGAAAGTTTAGGAATCTGAAGACTCACCAGTTTCCTGAGAAAAAAGTTGCCTGTCACTTCCCAAATGTGTCATATCATCCTAACCATGAATCCTCTACAACTGAGGCCAGACAAAAGTCAGTTGACAAACCCTAGTCACTGTATTTCAATTACTATTGTTACCATGCATTACATTATTATTAAATATAATATGAAAAAATAGGGGAGAAAAGAAATCAGTTTAAGGGGACAGACAGTAGTGTGTCTAATTTTAAATATTGTAGCCACAGAAGAACTGTAGGAAGTGAGGAGTCCAGCCAAGTATCTGGGGAAGTGTGTTTCAAGAGGTTTGAGTAAAATAGGTGTGTTCAAAAAAGAGAGGGAGAGAGAGAGAGAGAGAGAGAGAGAGAGAGAGAGAGAGAGATTACTGTGTCTGGAGTGGAGCAAGTTAAGGAGAGAGAAGCAGGAGATGAGGGGAAGCATTGAAGAAGTTGAAAGATTGGGATTAGACCATGTAGAACACCATGAGGTATTGTAGGATCTTTTATTTCTATATGGAGTGCAACGCAAAGGGTTCTCTGTGGAGGGGAAAGATTTGGTTTTCTTTAGAAGTCATCATTCTAACTGCTCAGTTAAAAAGAAACTCTATGGAGGAAAGAGAAGGTGAAAGATCAGTTAGGGTATTGTAGCAGTGAGGAGATGGGGAATAGTAGCAGTGGTGTAAGAAGTCACAGGAGATTGAATTCGTGCGTGGATTTCAGATTTAATTAGGCATGTATATGTATATGCACAAAACAAACTTTGATTATATAAATTTTCAAATATACAAAAAAGTATGGACAAAATAATAAACTCCTGTGTGTCCATCACTTAAGTTCAATCTTTGGAATATATAAGTACTTTACAACATAAGTCTAATTTTTAACATTTCATTATTACTAAAATTAATAAATTATTACTAAAATCACAAAATTATTACTAAAATCATAGTTATCAGTATCATCCAATATTGTCAGCAAAGTTTTCTAATATTCTCATAAGTGTCTTTCTTTTTTTAATGTTTATTTATTGATGTTTGAGAGAGAGAGATGGAGAGTGAGTGGGGGAGGGGCAGAGAGAGAGGCAGACAGAAAATCCCAAGCAGGCTCTGCACTGCCAGTGCAGAGAGCCCAACATGGGGGTTGAACTCATGAACCATGAGATCATGACCTGAGTGGAAATCAAGAGTCAAAGCTTCACTGACTGAGCCACACAGGAGCCCTGTGAATGTCTTTCCTTTTTATATTTATCCCCATACCTTTTCTTTCATTTTATTATTGAGATATAATTCACATGCTATAAAATTCATCTTTTTAAAATGTGTAGTTCAGTGGTTTTGAGTATATTTACCATATTTCAATTTCCCATTCATTCCATCCTGTCCCCTATCCACACCTAATATTACACAAAGTTAATAAATTAGTTAACTTTAACTCTATACTGGGTATTATGTCTTACGCTTTACAAATATTAATATATATTAATACACATATACAGGTACTTCATTTATGGATGATGGTATTAAAACTTTGAATATGAGTCTTTCTTTTTTTATACTGATTTAAATCAAGACCTACACCATATAAAAAAAAATCTGAGTGTATTTTTAGGTACAGTGTACAAGAGCCAGTCAGCAAACAAAAACACACCTGAAGCTCTTAAACAGGGAGAAACAAATATAAAGAACTCTTCATTAGAAAGTGAAGAACTGAAGGGGAAAACAAACAAAGATTTCAAAGGGATCACAGAAGAATGGGGCAGCTACCATACAGCTGGGCTACAAAAAAAAAAAGGTTAAAATTATTGGAACTTAGTATCTTGGGGGAAAGGGACTACAACAGTCTTCTTGGGCTGCAATAACTAAATGCCATAGACTGGGTGGCTCTAATGCCAGAAATCTGTTTTCTCAATGTTCTAAATGCTGTAAGTCTGAGGTAAGTATGCCAGTCTTCTGGGTTCTGGTGAGAGCACTCTCCTTGGCTTGCACATGATGCCTTCTTACTTTGTGTTCACCATGCACCTAAGAAAGAGTCATTGAGGGTCCTGGTTCATGGATCTTAGCACCACCTTTATGATCTCATTTAACTTTTATCTCCTCTTGAGAGGCCCCATCTCCAAATAAAGTCATAAACGGTGTTAGGGCTTCGACATATGACTTTGGAGGAGACACAAAAAGTGTCATAGCAAGCCCATGGATCTGTAACCTGTACATCTGAGAATATGTTGCTAAACAGTGGTTCTTTTTATCTTTGAGCATGGAGGGGTCCCTCTATACT
Organism: Herpailurus yagouaroundi; assembly: GCF_014898765.1. Classification (NCBI taxonomy): domain Eukaryota; kingdom Metazoa; phylum Chordata; class Mammalia; order Carnivora; family Felidae; genus Herpailurus; species Herpailurus yagouaroundi. The sequence goes on along the minus strand of NW_024412396.1, from coordinate 19,870,706 downwards.
AAGATCCCAATTTTGGAAGAGAGTATGATAATTTGTGCTGGTGACTCTTAAGGATTATAATGAATATGGTTTTGCATGCATTAGAAAGACTGCAAATTGACTTTAGCTACTGTCGGTCCAATGACCTGCCACTGCTTGAGTGAAGTATTACCGACAGGAGTGTGAAAGGGAAAAGACCTTTCATCAAAACAGAACAACGCCCTTCTTTTTCTTGCCTTCCTGGGTCCCTCTAGTTCTTGCTACTGACAGAAACTAACAGGAATAAGGTGGCAAATCAACAATATGACTTGCTGAGTTCTAGACCAGTACTACAAAGCAAGATATAGAACATTTTGCTTGGAGGTGAGACATCTATAACATGCTTTAATACACTTCTTCAGACTTTAAGTCAATTTAAGTTGATGTTTCTATATGGCTAAAAGCTTCCTGCCTTGAGTGACCATGTGTCTACTTTGCCAGGGTAGAGTCCACCTTATACTTCTTGTCTGACATCATCTACAATGTGTGCTCCTGTTCACCATGAAATGTGTCCACGATTGAATTGAAAATTACATGCTCACTCTCAACCAAACTGACACATTTGAGTGACTTTAGGCAATGATCTAATTTACTTCTTAAACACTATTAATTCAAAATCAAATACTTAAAGTCCAAAAATAGAGTGTACTTGCCTTTGTTATAAGTCTGGATCCAAAGGAATGGTGTAATGATTAAGTGAAAGATTTAGTATTGTAGTATTAGGAAATTGTACAAATTTTACTCCAGTGTCACTTTAAACAACAAAATCTTCTAGGTTGCATTATGCCTGCTTTCTCTTAATCATATTGCCCTTGGAGTCCATACAATATGATTTACCTTTTTAAGGCATATCTTAGGGCAGGATTTATAAATATTATTGGTAAAATATCTTCAGAACTATTAAAAAAGCAAAGAACATTTCCTCTTCATGGGAAGCTGGGTGAAAGGAAGGCATCACCAAAAGTTTATCTCAAAAACTTGCCAAAGACACCCTGGAGTATAAGACAGGATTTGGTAAGTAACTCAAACTAGAAACCAAATACCTCAAACTCACTGACGCTGCCGCATGCTGATGAAAGGGAGAAAGGGCTGCGTTGAGAAGTTGCATTTTACTTTACAATAGGGTGAGGGTTTTGGTTATGATTCATTTAAAAAGGGATTCCTGGAGACTTCGGTTTCTGGTTCTGCAGGTCAGGGGTTAAAAGATACCATGTTGTCCTACAACAAGTAGGTAAAGTGACTTAAAAAAATCAACAACACTTCTTGCATCCATAGAGGGAAAGCTTCAGGCAAATCTCTATTACCATAATTACAGAGACAGAGAGCTGAATACAGGGAGTTGTGGATTAACAAGAGTAGAGACTCATGAGCAGACAATGCCACCTGAACCTTAACCAAGTTGAAAAACCTGAACTATAATTAACAGGTTGCTGGAGACTCTGTATGGGTAAGACTAAGATTTAAAAATTCCAGGAGGACCCACGTGTAGGAGGATCCCCACAATATTCTGACATTTATCTCAAGGAACTCAACCAGCATTTCACAGTAAATATCTAAGATATTCACAGTAAATATCTAAGATATCTAAGATAAATCACCTCTGGTTTCTAGCAAGGGGAGAGGAAAAGGAACCAGTTTGAATTATGCCAAACATTCTGTTCTTAACAAGGCCTAGAGAAGAGAAATACCAAAATCTAGTCAGCAGTAACTTCCCCTTTGTAGGAAAGGAAATACCCAACTCCAGCCCATTGTAACCATCCTGTGTCACCTAAGAGGGAGGAAAAAAAATCTGAAAAATACCAGTGAAGTTCACAGTCCAGAGGCATGGGCTCACTAAAAGACTGAGACATAACTACAGCATATCAAACATTTCCCCTCTTGTACACCTCACCACCACATCACTCAGGGAACTTACAAAAGTTCCTTTTACCCAATATATATTCAGCTTTTAGGAAAAAAAAAATTAGAAGGCATACTATACAACAGACACAAAACAAAATGTAATTTGAAGAGGCAGAGTAAACATTAGTACTAGACATGGATGGATGTTGGAATTATCAGACTGTGACTTTAAAACAACTATGCCTAATATGCTAATGGTGTTCATGGATAAAGTAGATATCATTTAAGAAAAGATGGGCATGTAGGAAGAGAGGTGAAAATCCTAAGACAGAAGCAAAAGAAATGCTACAGATAAAAAACAAACAAAAAAGCAAAAACAAAACAAAACACTAAAAGAAATGAAGAACACCTTCAATGCACCTATTTGTAAATTGGACAAGGTTGAGGAAACAATCTCTGTGCTAGGGAATCTATCAATAGAATCCTTAAAATTGAAAAGCAAGGAGAACAAAACCCAAAAATAACAATATCCAAGGATCATGAAGCAACTATAAAAGGTATACCAAACAGGAAATGGAAATACAAGAAAGAGAAGAGGGAAAGGAACAGAAGAAATATTTGAGACAAAAATGACTGAAAATTTCCCCAAATTAATATCAGACACCAAAACACAGATACAGGAAGATCAAACACACAGCAGGAAAAAATACCAAAATCCTATACATAGACATATCATTTAAAAACTACAGAAAATCAAATATACATATTTTTAAAAACCTTGAAAGAACAAGAAGAAAAACAACAACAACAATACCTTACCTATAGAGGAAAAAAGATAAGAATTACATCTGACTTCTACTGAAAAACCATGCAAGATAGACAGTGGAGTGAAATATTTAACATATGGAGAGTAAACAACAGACAACCTAGAATTCCATAATTTATAAAACATTACCCTTCAAAGTCAGGAGTATATACAAAATACAGCATCTTTTTTAGTAAAAACCCTCAAGAAAGTCGGGATAGAAGGAACATACTTAAACATCATAAAAGCCATATATGAAAAGTCCACAGCTAATATCCTCAATGGGGAAAAACTGAGAGCTTCCCCCTGAGATCAGGAACACGACAGGGATGTCCACTTTCACCACTGTTGTTTAACATAGTGTTGGAAGTCCTAGCATCAGCAATCAGACAACAAAATGAAATCAAAGGCATCAAAATTGGCAAAGAGGAAGTCAAGCTTTCACTTTTTGCAGATGACATGATACTATACATGGAAAATCCTACAGACTCCACCAAAAGGCTACTAGAACTGATACATGAATTCAGCAAAGTTGCAGGATACAAAATCAATGTACAGAAATCAGTTGCATTTCAATACACAAATAATGAAGCAACAGAAAGATAAATAAAGAAATCAATCCCATTTACACTTGCACCGAGAAGCATAAAATACCTAGGAATAAACCTAACCAAAGATGTAAAAGATCTGTATGCTGAAAACTATAGAAAGCTTATGAAGGAAATTGAAGAAGATACAAAGAAATGGAAAAACATTCGGTGCCCATGGATTCGAAGATTAAATATTGTTAAAATGTCAATACTACCCAAAACAATCTACACATTCAATGCAATCCCAATCAAAATTGCTCCAGCATTCTTCTCAAAGCTAGAACAAACAATCCTAAAATTTGTATGGAACCACAAAAGACCCCGATAGCCAAAGTAATACTGAAAAGGGAAACCAAAGCATCAGGTATCAGAATCCCAGATTTTAGCCTCTACTACAAAGCTGTAATCATCAAGACAGCATGGTATTGGCACAAAGACAGACCACTGGAATAGAATTGAGAACTCAGAATTGGACCCACAGATGTATGGCCAACTAATGTTTGACAAAGCAGGAAAGAGTATCCAATGGGAAAAAAAAAAACAGTCCGTTTAGCAAAGGGTGCTGGGAGAACTGGACAGCAACATGAAGAAGAATGAAACCAGACCACTTCGTTACAACATACATAAAAATAAACTCAAAATGGATGAAAGACCTAAATGTGAGACAGGAAACCATCAAAACCCAAGAGGAGAAAGCAGGCAACAACATATTTGACCTCAGCCATAGCAATTTCTTTATCGACATATTTCCAAAGGCATAGGAATTAAAAGCAAAAATGAATGATTGGTACCTCATCAAGATAAAAAGCTTCTACACTGCAAAGGAAACAATCAACAAAACTAAAAGGCAACTGATAGAATGGGAAAAGATATTCGCAAATGACATATCAGATAAAGGGTTAGTATCCAAAATCTATAAAGAACTTACCAAACTCAACATCCGAAAAACAAATAATCCAGTGAAGAAATGGGTAGAAGACATGAATAGACACTTTTCCAATGAAGACATCCAGATGGCCAACAGACACATGAAAAGATGCTCAATGTCACTCCTCATCAGGAAAATACAAGTCAAAACCACACTGAGATACCACCTGACACAGGTCAGAGTGGCTAAAATGAACAGCTCAGGAAACTACAGATGCTGGAGAGGATGTGCAGAAACAGGAACCCTTTTGCACAGTTGGTGGGAATGCAAGATGGTGCAGCCACTCTGGAAAACAGTGTGGAGGTTCCTCAAAAAATTAAAACTAGAACTACCCTACAAACCAGCAATAGCACTATTGGGAATTTATCCAAAGATACAGGAGTGCTGATTCACAGGGGCACATATACCTCAATGTTTATAGCAGCATTTTCAACAATGGCCAAATTATGGAAAGAGCCTAAATGTCTATCAATTGACAAATGGATAAAGAAGATATGGTTTATACTTACGATGGAATACTACTTGGCAATGAGAAAGAATGAAATCATGCCATTTGCAGCAACATGGAAGGAAATGGAAGGTATTATGCTAAGTGGAATAAGTCAGTCAGAAAAAGACCTATATCATATGTCTTCACTCATATATGGAACTGGAGAAACTTAACAGAAGACCATGGGGGAAAGGAATGGAAAAAAAAATATTTACAAACAGAGAGGGAGGGAGGCTAACCATAAGAGACTCTTAAATACAGAGAGAAAACTGAGGGTAGATGGGGGGGATGAGGGCAGGGGAAAATGGGTGATGGGCACTGAGGAAGGCACTTGTTCGGGTGAGCACTGTGTGTTATATGTAAGCGTTGAACCATGGCAATCTACCCCCCAAAACAAGAGCACACTGTACACACTGTATGCTAGCCAATATGACAATAAACTTTACTAAAAAATAAATAAACAAGCAAACAAACAAACCTTTTTTTAAAAAAAAGGTCAGGAGTATATAAATGTATAAAGAACTTATACAACTCAATAGAAAAAAAAACTGATTAAAAGATGAGTAGAAGATCTGACATTTTTCAAAAACAGACACACATGGCCAAGAGGTAAACGAAAAGTTTACTAAACATCATTACACATCAAGCAAATGCAAATAAAAAGGAAGATGGGTTATCACCTCACACGTGTTAAAGTAACTATAATCAAAAAGACAATAAATAACAACTGTTGGTGAGAATGTAAAGGAAATCTTCATGCACTGTTGATAGCAATGTAAATTGGTGCAGCCACTATGGACAACCATATGGAGGTTCCTCAAAAAAAATTAAAAAGAGAACTACCATACGACCCACCAATTCCACTTCTGGGTAAACATGCAAAGAAAATGAAAACACTAACTTGAAAAGACATACACACCCCCATACTTAGTGCAGCATTATTTACAATAGCCAAGATATGAAAGTAACCTAAGTGCCTATGGATGGATGAATGGATAAAGAAAATGTTGTATATATACACAATGAAATATTACCCAGCCATTAAAACCAAGGGTATCTTGCAATTTGCTACAACATGGATGTACTTTGAAACCACTATGCTAAGTGAAATAAGATAGAAACAAATGCCATATGATCTCAGTTCTATGTGAATCTAAAACAATTAAAAAAACAAAACAAAACAAAACAAAAAACAGAGTTGCCTGGATGGCTCAGTCGGTTAAGCACCTGACATCGGCTCGGGTCATGATCTCACAGTTCATGGGTTCGAGCCCTGCATCAGGCTCTGTGTTGACAGCTCAGAGCCTGGAGCCTGCTTCAGATTCTGTCTCCCTCTCTCTGTCCTTCCTCACTTATGTGCCATCTCTCTCTCAAAAACAAACATTAACAAAAGTATTTAAATAAACAAACAGAAAAACTCCACCCAGTTCATATACAAAGAACAGACTGGTAGTTGCCAGAGGTGGGGGATGGTGAAGCCTGGAAGCACTGAAGGGAGTAAAAAGGTACAAACCTCCAGTTATAAAATAAGTCATTGGGATATAACGTACAGCATGGTGACTATAGTTAATTCTACACTGCGTATCTGAAAATTGCTAAGAGTAAATCTAAAAGTTCTTCCGACAAGAAAACAATTTGAAACTATATATGGTAAGAGATGTTAACTAGAATTATTGTGGTGACCATTTTACAATATATACAAATATCAAAATCATGTTGTACACCTGAAACTAATACAGTGTTATATGTCAGTTAGGTCTCATTTTTAAAAAGTAAAGGAGAAATCGAGACTTTCTCAAGCAAAAATTGAATTTATTGGTACCAGACCTTTCTTTACAAAAAATGTTAAGAAGTTCTTTAAACAAAGTAATAGGTCAGTGTAATATCTGAGAAAATGATCTGAAATGATCAAATATGTACTTTTTATAAATCATTATATCATACTGACTTATTTTTGTTTTGTTTAAAGTAAATTTCTTATATTTCTTGTAAAGCAAGTTCTAGTAGCAACAAATTTGGTCTTCATCAACAGCTCCTGAAAATGCTTTGGTCCATGAACGTAAAAAGGGTGACCTGTTATTAATGAAGGTGACTTATGGATCTTACTAAGGACAGAGATGGATTGCCAGAAGGACCAACCATGTGGTTATAAGGTTACAACGTTCAGTTCTACCTCTCACCACATGCCACTGGACTGGGCCTGATGCTCCAAGAGGTCAGACACTCCTTTGTTTAGGAGTGTTCTTTCATCTGGTTGTTAATTCATATTATTTATCACATCTGGCTGTTTACTAAAAGATGTGATAAATGATACAAATTAAGTGATAGACATAAAATATTTGCCAGGGTTCTGTGAGCCATTCTAACAAATTAAAAGTCAAGGAGGAAGTCACTGGAATCACCAATCTGTGACTGGTGGTCAGAAACACAGGTAGCAATCTGGGGCTTGCTAATGGCAGTGGAAGTGAAGAGTGGGAAGCAGTCTTGTAGACCAGAACCCTTACCCTGTGGAATCTGATACTATCTCTGCATGGATAGTGTATGAATTGAGCTGAATTCTTAGACACGCTGCTGGTGTCTGAGAACTGTTTGATATGGCATGTGAGAGAACTGCCCGCCATGTTGGAACTGTGTCTGGAATCCCTAAATCAGTCAGAAAATCAAAATCTACAAAGAAATGAAGAATATCAATACAGGAAAACATGAATGTAAAATAAATTTTTTTCTTAGTTGGTCGAGCACATAAATTTGTTCAAAATAATAGCAATTCATTCAATTCATATGTGCATGTATGGTTATATTTAAGTAGAGTGAAAGAGAATGATACAAGAGATAGAGGCAGATAGTAGGATTATTTTGTTATTTTAAAGTACTCATACCTTTTGTAAAGAGATTTAATGTTGCTAGAGAATGGACTTGGATTAGTTTTACATGTATATTGCAAATTCTAGGACACGCACTAAGAAAAATAAAAAAAAAAAAAGAACTGTAACTGATATGCTAAGAAAGGAGATAAATGGAATCAAAATGCTAATTAAAACCACAAAAGGCAGGGGCGCCTGGGTGCCTCAGTTGGTTGAGTGTCCAACTCTTGGTTTTGGCTCAGGTCATGGTCACACAGTTTGTGGGTTTGAGCGCCAGATCAGGCTCTGTTCTGACAGCATGGAGTCTGCTTGGGATTCTCTCTCTCTTTGCTGCTCACTTGCTCTCTTGCTCTCTCACTCTCTCAAAATAAATAAATACACTTTAAAAAAAGGCAGAAAAAAAGAAATATAAGAACAAAGAATAGAGGCAACAAATAGAAAACAGTAATAAATATGGTAA
>NW_024412396.1:19748020-19862699 GCF_014898765.1 Herpailurus yagouaroundi | reverse complement strand
AGAGGCACCGTGTAATTCATAAAGTATTTAATGACACTTTATTTGACCCACCAGGATTCATAGCAATTGTAAAATGGCTCTCAATGCAGGAGATTTTTGTAGGTCAGCAAGTATTTTGCTGTTCAAAATTTAAATCAGAATTCTGAATGTGATCTGGGTGAAATAAAGCTTCTAAGACAGCTCTACAACTGTCCAAGTCTTTACTCCTCTGTATCATTGAACCCACCACTTCAAGACAGTTTTTCTTTTCTTTTTTTTTTTAACAGGCAAATAGTGGGGTGCCTGGGTGGCTGAGGCGGTTAAGGGTCCAACTTCAGCTCAGGTCATGATCTCACGGTTTGTGAGTTTGAGCCCCACGTCGGGCTGTGTGCTGTCAGTTCAGAGCCTGGAGCTTGCTTTGGATTCTGTGTCTCCCTCCCTATCTGCCCCTCTCCCACTCATGCACTGTTTCTGTCTCTCAAAAAGTGAATAAATGTTAAAAAAAAATAAACAGCCAAATTGTAACTATTTTAGGCTTTGTGGGCCATACCATGTCTGTCACAACTATTCAATTCTGCCATTATAGTGTGAAAGCAGATAAAGACAATATGTAAGATAATACGTGGCTGTGTTCCAGTAAATTTTTATTTACAAATATAGGTAGCTGTGGACATTATCTGGCCTCTGGACTATAGTTATAAAACCCCTACTTTAAATAATCAACAGCAGCTAAACATGAAGACACTTTTACAAGGCCCCTTTGGTTCTACTAATTCTATAAATTAGAAACAATACTATTAAAAATACCCTACTACTGGGGTGCCTGGGTGGCTTAGTCAGTTTAGCATACAATTTTGGCTCGGGTCATGATCTCATGGCTCATGAATTTGAGCCCCGCATTGAGCTCTGTGCTGACAGCTTGGAGCCTGGAGCCTTTGTCAGATTCTGTGTCTCCTTTTCTCTTTTCCTCCCCCACTAATGCTCGGTCTCTCTCTCTCTCTCTCTCTCTCTCTCTCTCTCTCTCTCTCAAAAACAAACATTAAAAAAAAACCTTAAAAAAAAAAAGAATATCCCACTATCAAGAATGAGATGACTTTTCTTTCCCCAGAAAGCTAACTTTATAAATACTGCCATATCACATTCTTAATTTAACCAGGAAAACTTGGTTGCTACTATAATGCTTTCATAGCACTTTGCCCATGCATTTACAGCACACTGATGATGCCAAAGGATTACTGAAAGTCATGAGAAAGTAAGAATTCTCTCTCAAAGCTAACCTCATTGATCTAATCATAGTTAATATGAATATCTTTCTATGAGAGCAAAATTAGATATTTCTGTAAGTTTGTTGCTGAATAGTTCAAAAACACCTACCCCAATTAAATTGTAATCTCAGGAAAACACAACTGTATGCAATTATATTTTAGAGAGTAAAAGCCTAATCAATTGAAACATACACAGTTTAGAGATCTAAATGTTAGCAGAAAGGGGATGGTTAGTGATCAAGGGGTCAACATTTCCTATATGAAGTTCAGGGGAAATGATTAGACTGCTGTGATTTACTTTTTTCTACTCAACTGTAAAATCCTCTATTGATTTTTAAGGAAAACATTCTCCTAAACTTAAATTTCTTGCATCATGGAAAAAACTAAAACAAACAGACCTAGGTCTTTAGCAAGGGGCAGAGCACATGAACAACATTCAATTCATGTTAATGATTAGTAGCTTTTATTAATACAAGAATAAAAAAAAACTGAGATCCTCTTTTAAGCCTCTGAAGTCTTAATATCTAAGATTATTTGACAAGCCTGAAAATGAAATGAAAGCCCCTGTTAAATTTTTAATTCCTTCAATGTTCTACATTAGAAGCAACAAAGGAGATTACACTGAACTAGGTTGAGCCACAAGAAATCATGATATTTGATCTTTGTGATCTAAAATAATGGTGGAATTATGAAAGTCAATTTATACTCTTAAGTAATGCTTGAGAAACCTTACGTAAGTACTGATCCCACTTAACAGACAAAGACAATGATGCTGAGTAGATGACTTACCTAAGCCTACTAAGAGAGCTAGTGACAGTCCTGAAAACCAAAATATTTTGTCATGTTCAATGCAACTGGTACTAAAAACTTAAAGTACACCAAGAATTTCCCTGGGTATGAGTAGATCGGAATAAATTCGACTCTACCTTCAGTTATCTAAGAACTCCATCTTACATGTGTTAGCTCTTCTAATCCCCTGGTCTAACATATCTCTGAAGAAAAATTGTTCAAAACTTATTATCATTTGTATCCAAGGACGGTCTTATAGACACATATTCGTTCCTTGCCAAAGTCCAGTGCCTACACTTTTCAAATGTGAAAGGGTACTTTTAAAAGTTGATTTCAGGGTTTATAGTTAAGCAGTCCTTATTCACCTTTCATCACTGATCTGCCATGTAAACAAGTATGCAAATGGGTGGAAATCAAACCTGAAAATCATGAACATCTTCCACATTAGAAATGTGCTCTTTGTTGCAAAGTAACTGTGGGTGCTCACTAACCTCTGTGAGGTCCTTTAATTCAGCACCCCATCCTTCCCCTCCCTCTGGGTCTCAGGAGAATGACCTCTGTGGAATATTTTCAAGTACAGTTTGGCTGACAAGAGGCTTCAGCTGAAGATTTGAAGGTGACAGAGAGAGGTGTTGTTATATATTCCTTCAGAAACCTTCTCTACAGCCAACAATCTTTTGGCAGTGGTTGTCTTATGACTGTCAAACACTACAGCTCTGTTTGAAAGTCCCTGTGATTTCAGTGCTCTCTGAAGTTCCTTTACTCCTGAAGTTGCCTTTTTTTGCAGTGTTGGGACAGGGGTGGTTATGACTTTATATTTTTACTAAGCCCTGGATGCATCATCAAACCTGATTGGCTCTCTCATCTCTACTTATAACACTTCATTGAAACTCTCTTTAGTTACTTCTCTGACAATAACAACCATTTCTTGCAATAACCCTATTACTGAGGAACTTTTAAAAATACATAAGAACTCCCCAAATTGACATCATGTATGTTGCTAACCCATCAAACTCAAAAGAAACTGAAATATATAATCACTAAATATATAACCTATTTACTAATTTAAGGAGAAAGATACTTTCACATCCTGACTAAAGAATAGTTAGTTCTATTTTGGAATTCAATTTTGCCAACATCTAATTTGAAACTCTAATACATATTACCAATGCACTTACCCCATGGTTTTCTTTTCAATCTTTCAAAAACAGATCTTCAAGAATTTCTTCCTTTTTAATTTGTTCAATTAATATTTATCAAAGTGGTAATAAGTGTAGTTGCTCAACAACTTGAGAAAAAAAGGTAGGGACAAAAGAAAAAAGGAATAGCTAAAATGTTGCTCATTAAAATAAGGGATAAATATCTTTTATTTCTTTGAGAAAAGAGCATTTACATTCTTAAATTCTTTAAGTGAATATTTTTCCAAACACATTATTCTGTTCATAGCTATTAAGTAACTTCCTCTTCTATATAAAGACAAGATGATTCCTAGTAGTTGTGAATCTAAATGAATGACCTATATCACAGTCACAGCCTCATAAAGAAAAGTCAAGTACTCTGCAAAGAGATACATAGTTATTACACAACTGGAAATAGGAATTCTTGCACATAATTAATCTTGCTATATAATCACCTAAATCCTGAGAAGATGAGAAATTACTTCATGTAAAAGAGTAGGGCACAGCACAAAAGGGGTACACAATTATCACTTATCTTCTAGAACTAAAAAGAAGAAAAAGATTCTATGATTAACAAGTACTATCAAGGTGACATTTTTATGATAGTGATGAGTATCCAGACACCAATGTAATTGGCCTTTGTACTTGAATTTATTAAAAAGAAAGACTAAAGTGTAGAGTAATAAAACAAAGACTTCTGCAATTTTCAAAGACATATAATGGGTTTTGAGGTTTTTTATACCTCTTATTTGGGTGATGAAGCTCAAAAGTAACAGAAAAAAAAACAAGTTATAAGGAAACATAAAGAAGAATGTGGTGTTATTTAATTTACTCATCCAAGAGATATTTACTTATCGTGTATTGTCAGGTAGCACACAGGCACTTGTGATATAAAGATTAATGATATTGTCCTTTTCATGGAGACAAGTGTGTAAAGAATCATAATCTAAATTGTAAATGCTATCATAAGAAGATAACTATATGCTATTAGATTATAGAGGTGTCATTAGCACTGAGACAAAAAGTTTGACAGTTTTCTGAATAGTCACAGAAGAATTTGTAATTTTGAAAAAGTAAATAGGAGAAATTTACATTCAGGGTGATGGATCTGGGGAGCAACAAAAGGTTAAGAGAGAGATGTAGATTAGGGTTAGATTATAAAAGACCTGAAGACTAGGTTTTGGAATTTTTTTTAAGTGAATTTTCTTCCTCTGTAGGTCATGAAAAGGAAAGATTAAGAGCAAATAGGTGGCATAATCAATGTTCTGATGTGGCCTTAGATAATTCTACCCCTTTGTATTTGTGAACTTATAAAATAATATCACATAACCAAAAAGATCACAGTATTATACATAATTTCTGTCAAATTTGAAGCATGAAGGCTAAGGGCTTAGAGCTATTTTACAGTTTCACTCTAACTTAACTTTCATATCTCAAGCTCTACCTGAGTTTTCCCTTCTACAGAAAAGATCCTTTTACTGAAAATATTTTTTTCTCTAATAGGAAGTAACCAATCCTAATAATTTTTTTCAGTTTTCCATTTTGCATTTCTTAGTTATTTTCCTTTATCTTACCATTTTATTCTTCCTCTATATAAATAAATCCTATATAACCATAATAATTATTTACGGGGTGATAATGCATAATGATCTGAAGAAAATTAGTTAAAAGTAGGAGAAACTGTGGATTACTGGAGAAGATGGCGGTGTAGGAGGACGATGGGCTCACTTAGATTCCACCCACATCTGCCTAAATAACCCAGAAAACCGCTAGAAGACCAGCAGAACAGACTCTCTGGAGCTAAGCATAGACGAGAAGCCCAGGGAAGAGGGTAGGAAGGACAGAGAGGCAGTGCAGGCTACACGGACTGGCAGGAGGGAGCCGGGGTGGTTAATGGGCAGCCCACTGGGCAAGGCAGAGCCCCTGAAACCTGGCTTGCAAAAGCAGAGGGGCCAGACTCTGTGAATTCTGACAGCCAGTGGGACTTAAAATCTGGAATGTTACAAGTCAACAGCTCTGCTTGGAGAGCAGGAGGGTGAGAGGACACTGGGAGGGAAATGTGTTGAGCCCTGAAAGACAGAGTGCATCTCTGCGGGGAACAAAGGCACTGGCAAGCACCATCTCCCTCTCCCATCCCCCAGCTGAAATTCCAAAGGGAACCAGTTCTCCTCACGGAACTTGCTTGCACCATGCAAACACCCAACGCTGTGCTTCTGTGGATCCATCCCTCTGATGGGTCAGCCTCCCTCCAGGTGCTGGAGGGCCCCTCCTGCAGGGGACCACAGATGAGCTGAGCCTGCCTTTCATGCCCCTGTGCACCTTGCAGATCCACCCCCGCGAATATACCAGATCCCATTAAAGTAGCACCACAAGCCTGGCAGTGTGCAAGTAGCCCAGACAGGGGCCACAACACTCCACAGTGACTCCTGCCTCTGGGAGAGGGGAAGATAAGGTACACACCGGTCTGACTGTGGCCCCAGTGGTGGGCTGGGGACAGACATCAGGTCTGACTGCGGTCACGTTCACCAACACAAGTTACTCCAGACAGCACAGAGGAAGTGTCCTGCGGTTCCACACCACCACAGGGACTATCCAAAATAACAACACGGAAGAATTCTCCTCAAAAGAAACTCCAGGAAGTAGAGACAGCTAACAAATTGATCAAAAACTATTTAAGAAATATAACAGGAGATGAATTTTAGAATAATAGTCATAAAATCAGTCGCTGGGCTGCAAAAAAGTATAGAGGACAGCAGAGAATCTATTGCTGAGATTCTCTCAAATGCAACAATATCCATATAATAGGAATTCCAGAAGAGGAAGAGGGAGAAAAAGGGGCTGAAGGTGTACATGAACATATCATACCTGAGAACTTCCCTGATCTGGGGAAGGAAAAAGGCATTGAAATTCAAGAGGCACAGAGAACTCCCTTCAGACGTAACTTGAATTGATCTTCTGCACAACATATCATAGTGAAACTGGCAAAATACAAGGATAAAGAGAAAGTTCTGAAAGCAGCTAGGGATAAACACATTCTAAAATATAAAGGGAGACTGATAAGACTAGTGACAGACCTATCAACTGAAACTTGGCAGGCCAGAAAGGAATGGCAGGAAATTTTCAATGTGATGAACAGAAAAAATATGCAGCTGAGAATCCTTTCACCAGCAAGTCTGTCATTCAGAATAGAAGGAGAGATAAAGGTCTTCCCAAATAAACGAAAACTGAAGGAATTCATCACCACTAAACCAGCCCTACAAGAGATCCTGAGGGGGATTCTGTTAGTGAAATGTTGCAAGGACCACAAAGTAACAGAGACACCACTACAAGCATGAAACCTATAGACATCACAGTGACTCTTGGCCCATATCTTTCTATAATAACACTGAATGTAAATGGACTAAATGCTCCAACCAAAAGACAGAGGGTATCAGAATGGATACAAAAACAAGACCCATCCATTTGCTGTCTACAAGAGACTCATTTTAGACCTGAGGACACCTTCAGATTGAAAGTGAGGGGATGGAGAACTATCTATCATGCTACTAGAAGTCAAAAGAAAGTTGGAGTAGCCATACTTATATCAGACAAACTAGACTTTAAATTAAAGGCTGTAACAAGAGATGAAGAAGGGCATTATGTAATAATTACAGGGTCTATCCATTAGGAAGAGCTAACAATGATAAATGTCTATGCACCAAATACGGAAGCTCCCATTATATAATACAATTAATCACAAACATAAGCATCCTTATAGATAAGAATGTAGTAATTGCTGGGGACTTTAATACCCCACTTACAACAATGGACAGATCATCTAGACACAGGATCAATAAAGAAACAAGGGCCCTAAATGATACATTGGAACAGGTGGACTTGACAGATATATTTAGAACTCTGCATCCCAAAGCCACAGAAAATACTTTCTCCTCAAGTGCACATGGAACATTCTCTAAGATAGATCACATACTGGGTCACAAAACAGCCCTTCATAAGTATACAAGAATTGAGATCATACCATGCACACTTTCAGACCACAATGCTATGAATCTTGAAATCAACCACAGGAAAAAATCCCGAAAACCTCCAATAGCATGGAGGTTAAAGAACACCCTACAAAGAATGAATGGATCAACTAGGCAATTAGAGAAGAAATTTAAAAAATAAATGGAAACAAATGAAACTGAAAATACAACAATCCAAATGCTTTGGGATGCAGGGAAGGCAGTCCTGAGAGGAAAATACATTGCAATCTAGGCCTATCTCAAGAAACAAGAAAAATCCCAAATACAAAATCTAACAGCACACCTAAAGGAACTGGAAGCAGAACAGCAAAGACACCCCAAATCCAGCATAAGAAGAGAAATAATAAAGATCAGAGCAAAAATAAACAATATAGAATCTTAAAAAAATGGTACAGCAGATCAATGAAACCAAGAGTTGTTTTTTTTTTTGTAAAAATAAACAAAATTAATAAACCTCTAGCCAAGCTTCTCAAAAAGAAAAGGGAGATGACACAAATATAATAATATCATGAATGAAAATGTAATTATTACAACCAATCCCTCAGAGATACAAGCAATTATCAGGGAATACTATGAAAAATTATATGCCAACAAACTGGACAACCTGGAAGATGGGCAAATTCCTAAGCACCCACACACTTCCAAAACTCAAACAGAAAGAAATAGAAAACTTGAACAGACCCATAAACAGCAAAGACATTGAATCAGTTATCAAAAATCTCCCAACAGATAAGAGTCCAGGACCAGATGGCTTTCCAGGGGAATTCTACCAGACATTTAAAGCAGAGATAATGCCTATCCTTCTCAAGCTGTTCCAAAATATAGAAAGGGAAGAATACTTCCAGACTCATTCTATGAAGCCAGAATTACTTTGATTCCTAAACCAGAGATCCAGCAAAAAAAAAAAAAAAAAAAAAAAAAAGAGAACTACAGGCCAATATCCCTGATGAATATGGATGCAAAAATCCTCAATAAAATAGTAGCAAATTGAATTCCACAGCATATAAAAAGATTATTCACCACAATCAAGTGGGATTCATTCCTGGGATGCAGGGCTGGTTCAACATTTGCAAATCAATCAAT
Organism: Herpailurus yagouaroundi; assembly: GCF_014898765.1. Classification (NCBI taxonomy): domain Eukaryota; kingdom Metazoa; phylum Chordata; class Mammalia; order Carnivora; family Felidae; genus Herpailurus; species Herpailurus yagouaroundi. Next base: position 19,854,380 of record NW_024412396.1, on the reverse strand, counting down.
GTGATACATCACATTAATAAAAGTAAAGAAGAGAACCATATGATCCTGTCAATTGATGCAGAAAAAGCATTTGACAAAATTCAGCATTCTTTCTTAATAAAAACCTTCGAGAAAGTCAGGATAGAAGGAACATACTTACACATCATAAAACCCATTTATGAAAAGCCCACAGCTAATATCATCCTCAATGGGGAAAAACTGAACGCTTTCCCCCTGAGATCAGAAACACGACAGGGATGTCCACTTCCAACGCTGTTGTTTAATATAGGGTTGGAAGTTCTAGCATCTGCAATCAGACAACAAAAGGAAATCAAAGGCATCAAAATTGGCAAAGAGGAAGTCAAGCTTTCACTTTTTGCAGATGACAATCATACATGGAAAACCCTATAGACTCCACCAAAATTCTGCTAGAACTGATACATGAATTCAGCAAAGTTGCAGGATACAAAGTCAATGTACAGAAATCAGTTGCATTCTTATACACTAATAATGAAGCAACAGAAAGACAAATAAAGAAACTGATCCCATTCACAATTGCACTGAGAAGCATAAAATACCTAGGAACAAACCTAGCCAAAGATGTAAAAGATCTGTATGCTGAAAACTATAGAAAGCTTATGAAGGAAATTGAAGAAGATATAAAGAAATGGAAAAACATTCCATGCTCATGGATTGGAAGAATAAATATCATTAAAATGTCAATACTACCCAAAGCTACCTACACATTCAATGCAATCCCAATCAAAATTGTACCAGCAGTCTTGAAGCTAGAACTAGCAATCCTAAGATTTGTATGGAACCACAAAAGACCCCGATAGCCAAAGTAATTTTGAAGAAGAAGACCAAAGCGGGAGGCATCACAATCCCAGACTTTAGCCTCTACTACAAAGCTGTAATCATCAAGACAGCATGGTATTGGCACAAAAACAGACACATAGACCAATGGAATAGAATAGAAACCCCAGAAGTAGACCCACAAAGGTATGGCCAAGTAATCTTTGACAAAGCAGGAAAGAATATCCCGTGGAAAAAAGACAGTCTCTTTAACAAATGGTGCTGGGAGAACTGGACAGCAAACATGCAGAAGGTTGAAACTAGACCACTTTCTCACACCATTCACAAAAATAAACTCAAAATGGATAAAGGACCTCAATGTGAGACAGGGAACCATCAAAACCCTAGAGGAGAAAGCAGGGAAAAACCTCTCTGACTTCAGCCGGAGCAATTTCTTACTTGACACATCCCCAAAGGCAAGAGAATTAAAAGCAAAAATGAACTATTGGGACCTCATGAAGATAAAAAGCTTCTGCACTTCAAAGGAAACAATCAACAAAACTAAAAGGCAACCAATGGAATGGGAGAAGATATTTGCAAATGACATATTGGACAAAGGGCTAGTATCCAAAATCTATAAAGAGCTCACCAAACTCCACACCCAAAAAACAAATAATCCAGTGAAGAAATGGGCAGAAAACATGAATAGACGCTTCTCTGAAGAAGACATCCAGATGGCCAACAGGCACATGAAAAGATGTTCCACGTCGCTCCTCATCAGGGAAATATAAATCAAAACCACACTCAGATATCACCTCACGTCAGTCAGAGTGGCTAAATGAACAAATCAGGAGACTAGAGATGCTGGAGAGGATGTGCAAGAGGAACCCTCTTGCACTGTTGGTGGGAATGCAAACTGGTGCAGCTGCTCTGGAAAACAGTGTGGAGGTTCCTCAAAAAATTAAAAATAGACTTCCCCTATGACCCAGCAGTAGCACTGCTAGGAATTTACCCAAGGGATACAGGAGTGCGGAGGCATAGGGGCTCTTGTACCCCAATGTTTATAGCAGCACTTTCAACATAGCAAAATTATTGAAAGAGCCTAAATGTCCATCAGCTGATGAATGGATAAAGAAATTGTGGTTTATATACACAATGGAGTACTACATGGCAATGAGAAAAAACGAAATATGGCCCTTTGTAGCAACGTGGATGGAATTGGAGAGTGTTAAGCTAAGTGATATAAGTCATAGAGACAAAGACAGATACCATATGTTTTCACTCTTATGTGGATCCTGAGAAACTTAACAGAAAGCCATGGGGGAGGGTAAGGGAAAAAAAAAAAGGGTGAGAGAGGGAGGAAGCCAAACCATAAGAGACATTTAAAAACTGAGAACAAACTGAGGGTTGATGGGAGGTGGTAGGGAGGGGAGGGTGGGTGATGGGTATTGAGGAGGGCATCTGTTGGGGTGAGCACTGGGTGTGGTATGGAAACCAACTTGACAATAAATTTCATATTTAAAAAAGAAAGTAGGAGAAAAGGTATTGAGGGCTATCAGCAATATTAATTTGCATAGACTGAGTTGCAATTGCACATTCTAAATGCTATGAGAAAAGAAAACCAAGCCTGTTGTTCATAGATTGTTTTTCTTTAAAACTTTCTATATTAATATAGAAGGGGAAAATAAATATTTTCTATACGTTTTGAAAGAATGAGAAAACTTCTGACAATAATAACTTCAAAATAACAAGAATGGTTTTCACTGGACTTCAGTTATTAGCATAGATATATTTTTAAAGAATCATTTGATTCCATATGGATTATCTGGCTAAATGAGTTGAAAGACTGAATTTCCTTGACAGTAAGATTAAATATTAGGGTTACTGCTGTCTAGAATATATTAGGAATCAGACTTCAAGCAATGTGTCTAAGAGAAAATAGTTAAGAATGCAGATATATTCTGCCTCTTACTTAATCCACTGAGGGTTGTCAATAAGTTACTAAAGTTTCCCAAATTCTCTTGTTGGCATGCTTCATATGAAATAAATTTACTCCACTATTCCTCAATCTACAATAATCACAGTCATGTTAAAAAAAGACATCTATGGTTACCACTAGAAATGTACTAAATGATCTATCAGATAAACTATAAATTTTATTTTTTAAATGTTTGCTTACTTTTGAGAGAACACAAGCATGGAGGGGCAGAGAGAGAGGGAGAGAGGCAATCCCAAGAAGGCTCCATGCTCAGCGTGGAGTCGCATGCAGGGCTTGATCTCACAACCACGAGATCATGATCTGAATTGAAATCAAGGCTGCTCAACCTAATGAGCCACTTGGGTGCCTCTAAACTGTACGTTTTAAATGCTTTATATTTTTACATAAATATTGAAGCATATTTTTTGGCTTTTGCTTTCATTCAACTTCATTTATATGATATAGTTGTGGTAGTGGCTCAGCAAATAATTGAAGAGATAAATGTGTCTTATCCTGAATATTACTTATGCTCTTATATACAACTTTAGGGCAAAAAAAAGTAGTTCGGATTTCCCCTTGGCAATTAGTTTTCTAAAGTTTTCTACTAAGTTTCAGAAAGGATAAAAATAAAAATACCCTCCTCCTATATTCTTCCACTGATAACTCGCCTTTACTATCAATACGTAATCTAAAACTCAAAACCAAAAACTTCTAGAATCAAAGAGAACAGCCGTTTTATTAATATAAAATAATATTCACTTAATGTTGACCACACAGAATGCTCCAGCAGTTATTTTTTCCCCCTTGAGATCCAGTAGGAGTTGGAATTTTCTTTTAGGAATTATAAATTCATGATGCATTAGATTTTTCCTGATTTCTAAGTATGTGCACACAGGGAACGATCAAAATATCTTTGTAGTCAACATGATTTAAAACAAATACTTTGTCGATAGTAACAATTTCCAGAATGCTTTCCTTTGTCACAACCAGAATTTTCCTGTCAACATTTAAGCATGCTCAGCTGTTTATGTATTGCCAGCATCCTCGCCCAGTTTGCTCGGTCTCTATTGGCGAATTCATTTTTAGCACATATGCATCGTTTAAATATCCTTATTATTTTAAGTTTATATTCTTTAAAATTATTTTCACATGATAGATTAGAATCATAAAGACTTACTACCTGAATATTAATGAAATAATATTCATAGGTATAAAGTTTATTCTTACACTTGGCCCTTGAACAACACAGGGGTTATGGGCATTGACTCTCCATGCAAGTGAAAATCTGCATATAACATCTGACTCCCCCAAAACCTAACTATTAAGAGTCTACTGTTGCCTTAGCGATAGCAGGCTATTAATACATATTTTGTATGCTCTGTGTTTTATATACTGTATTTTTATAATAAATCTAGAGAAAATATTAAGAAAATCAGAGGAGAAAATGAATTTACAGTACTGCTTGAAAAAATTTCCACTTATATATGGACTTGTACAGTTCAAAACCTGTGTTATCATATGTTCTTTGGAAATGCTTCTATCCTCAAGCACCAAATCCATTTGTCTACCCTCATTTTTAACAAAACCTCACTTGTGGTGTTATAAAATAGTGAAGTGCCATTTACTGCAAATACTTTGACTTCACTTTTCTCTGCACCTCATTCTGTTCATATTTAACCCACTGGCACATTGTCTTTGTTCAGGGAAAAGAAGTATTCTTTTCAGGGCTAAGTCTTCTAGTGTGCATTAACTCTATCTCCCTATAATCTCTCGAGAAGCTTAATTCATCAAAGATTTTTTCACATTGTCACTCTTTCCCTAAACTTTCTGCTTAGGTAAAAATCTCGGATCTTCCAAAATAATATTTAACTTAAAGTTAGCATCATTGTTATTCTTTTGTAAAATTTTAATAAGTAAATTTCATTAAAAGAAGTCTACAATCACTACTCAACTTCCTCATCACTCATTGTTGAACGACTTAAAATGCTTCCCCATCCCCCCACTACTTACTCACTGAAAGTTTCCTTTAAAGCATTACCATTCCTGGAATTGAAAACGTGCAATGAATGGCCTTTCCACAGGCTTCATCTTCCTAAAAATCTGTTTAGCAACGTCTGTTCCATCCCCCTTTTCTAGAAAATATTTTTATCTTGAACATCATCATTATTTTCTTATTTCTTTTATATCCTTGGATGACTATCATCTCCACTTCCTGTTCTAAATGTTGACTTGTTTGTTTTATTGTTGGCCCTTTTCCTTCACAAAAGTCACTGATTTTTCAATCATTATCTAAACTGAGGAAGCTACACGACTTCCTCTTTACCAAGATAACACTCTGTTTTTTCTATTAATCTTCTATTTGTGGATCTTCACTTATTTTCACATGTAAATACAGGTCTGTTTCTCTACTTAGAGTGCAATCATTAAGATCAAGGTCTTCCTATTTTTCTTGTCTATAAACATTCCTGAGGAGTTTTAAAGAGTAGGACCTTAAAAATGCATTTCCTGAAATCTCTTCATAAAATTGTGTGTTTGAAACTCACTGGTCCTAACCCTAACTTCACTTTAATAACATATTAAATAGCAACGCTAGACAAACTGTGCCTAAAACAGCATATTACATTTAATCATCTGCTTTTCAAATGTAGGGCTTTTACTCAGCTGGATGTGATTCAAATACTTTCAATTGAAATTTTTAAACATAAAAGTACTGCTGGTAGAGTAAATATATGGTTTACAATTTATTTCCCAGCATACAATTACAAATACATATAAAATATATTTACCAAATCGTTTTCCATAAACAGCAAGTGCATTCAGACCTCATGTGTTTTATTCTTAATGATTTTCATGGTTAAATATATAAGGAAAGTATTGTATCTTATTTATGCATTTTGAATAATTATACTTTGAATAAAGTTCTATCATCTTTAAGGAGCTTTTTCAACATTTCTTGTACCTAGCATTTCTCAAATGCCTTTATTCCATAAAATATTGTTTTAACGGTCATCTCATATATCACAGAAATGGTGTTTTGCTGATGGATACCTGATATGTTGCTTTACATAAAAATCATAATACAATGGGTATTTAACAAAATGAATGTTTCATATTTACTGTAATAAAACTTTCAGAAATATATGTAAAGGACTTACAATATATACAAACATATAATCATAAGACCAGTTAATTAATTCAATATGCAGTATTCCTTTAAATAATAGCTTTCTCTGCTGGATAGATAAAAAAAAAATTGTTAATATTTATTTACTTTGGAATGAAAGAGAGACAGAGGCTTGATATTTTTTGGGGGGCGGGGGGGGGGCGGTGGGCAGAGAGAGGGAGACATAGAATCTGAAGCAGGCTCCAGGCTCTGAGTTGTCAGCACAGAGCCAGAAGTGGGGCTCAAACCCAAAAACCCTGAGATCATGATCTGAGCTGAAGTTGGACACTTAAATGACTGAGCCACCCAGGTGCCCTTGGACAGATTTTTAAAAAATACTTTTAAAATATCTTTCATTTCAAAGAGGTGTAAGAATTGTATTTGTGCCTTTGCTCTTAATTTACTTTCTGTGAGTTCCTAACTAATCATTATTACTTTTTATCCTAGAAGTACTATCACATCCTGAATCCAGGCATGAGAAATAATTTCTTTAAGGCATACTAAAAGCATGGAGTAATAACTCTTAAGTGAGGCAAGCTCATTCCTTAAGATTCTATATTTCAGGTGGAGTTATAATCAATCAGACCAGGAAATCAGGTCATTTGGAAATGAAGAATATCACAAGAGGAAATCTGCCTCAATTCACTTTGGCTAATGCCAAATTCTCTTCATGAAGCAAAAATGTTGAATATTCTTAATATGATACATTAAAGGCAGCAATTTCCACATTTCCCCCCTCTCTACCCCACCACCCCACTGCCTACAGATGTCAATTTCCAGTGAATTCCTAATTATAGCCCACTTAGTAAAAAAGAAAAAAAAAGCCTATTTTGACAAATCCACTGATGTAACAGTATTACAGGACTGAAATGATCCAGGTAATGTATTCAAAAGAGAATGAATGCAGAAAGGTAAACACTAATGATTACAAAATTAACTCCTTCAATTAAAACCAAATACACTGCAGGAACACTTAATAAAATGAAAACTAGATAAAATTATTTTACAATCCAATTAAATCTCAACAAGATTTGCTGAGGCTATAGTGGTGTTTATTAAATTATCATTGAAAATGTTATGCAAATCCTAACTAGACTGGAATACACCATGTTAATGATGAGCTGTACATTGAACAGTTGTAATACACTAATAAAACTGAACACAACTTTTGTAAGGTCTTCTGTTAGGGAGGAACACCATATTATATAAAAATGCATGTAGAGGGTTAATTTTGTGTTGAATAAAAGTTTCTTTCAAATAGAAGAATTCATAATTGTCTTCATATCACATTCTGCTTAAGAAATTCCAGTTTAAGGGGAGCCTGGGTGGCTCACTTGGTTGAGCGTCCGACTTCCGCTCAGGTCATGATCTCGCAATTTGTAAGTTTGTGCCCTGCATTGGGCTCTGTGCTGACAGCTCAGAGCTTGCAGTCTCCTTCAGATTCTGTGTCCCCCTCTCTCTCTGCCCCACCCGCCCCATGCTTGCACTCTCTCTCTCAAAAATAAATATTTTTTTAAATTTAAAAAAGAAAAAAGAAAAAAAATTCAAATTGAAGATAAAAGTACTATGTTTATTCTGACATAATTTCACTGCTATTCTAAATGTAAAACAATTTTTAATTGTCAGAAGAAAACCAACAAACACACACACCAACCCCTAGTCAACAGTTCATTAACTGATTGAATATTTACATTTTCTAATGGCTTTAAAATTTTATATAAAGACTTTCTTTACAATGACTCTAAAGAGAATGACTGCATTATTACCCATTTTAATGGGCCTGAGAACAGGGAGACAGAGGACAAGCGATTTTCTCTGGTTCTTGAAGTACAACAAACTGGGAAACTATTCACTCACCCAAACCTTTGTGTTGTCTATCTTGTAATTGGCTGGCACTTTACGATGTTTAAAGTGAATATCTCTTAGCCATTGATTTGGGGTTCAGAAACAGTTTCCTCAAAACTTATGAACAACCTAGTATATTTCTTTCACTTGTCAATGATTAACCATTATTTTAAGAAACTGGAGAAGCAATTCTAACTAAAAATGATTCAACTAACAAATAAAACACACAGGTACAATGTATAGAGCTGTAGCCAGAAGATTTAGCCTCAAATTTAAAATACTGAGTGCTGGGTGTATTGGGGTTTGTTTTTGAGCATTTGCTTCCATTAGACTAGCAATATAAAAAATGGTTAAATGTTTCTCAGACTAAGGCAAAGTATTAGCTGCTTGTGCCCTAGATCTGCAAGACGAATAAAGAGAACCAAAAGGGTTATAAAAATGGCCATTTATAATCTGTTTATTCCATTTGCTTAAAATACATTTGATTGTTTAGTGCAAAAGTAGTATGTCTTTTTAACATGTAAAACACAGAACATCAACATTCTCACAAAATGTGGGAGACAAGTAAAAATTACACTATTATAGGGGTACCAGGGTGGCTCAGTTGGTTAAGCATCCAACTCTTGGTTTCAGCTCAGTTCATGATCTCGAGATTCATGGGTTTGAGCCCCGTGTTGGGCTCTGTGCCAACAGTGTGAAGCCTGTTTGGGATTCTCTGTCTCCTCTCTGTCCCTCACCTGCTCATGACCGATCTCTCTCTCTCTCAAAAATAAAGAGTAAAAAAATAACAGTATTGTAAATTTCTCATGTTGTTCATAACATCATATATTTGAAGATAAATCAGGGAAGATATGCATAATATATTTTCCACATCAGTAAGAATATAAAAAACACATATAGCTAAAAATTCAAGAGTAATAATGAAATATTTGTATACACATATACAAACACAAGTGTTGACATATATTTGTATATACATTTTTATGTCATCAATCCATTCAATGTATACATACAAATACATTTCCACATTAGGATGTGGAAATCTTTAGGGGGACATTATTCTCCTACCATGAATACATACACATATATACACACGTGTGTATGTATGTATGTGCACATACATATATGCAAAGAGAAAGATTCTAAAGATCTATGTTGTAACATTAATAGTATGTGGCTTTTTTTTCTGGACTCCAAGACCCTTAGGAATATGTACATGTAGTGATCCTAAAAACGCCAAAATAATCTTAAGACTTACAACAATGTTGTGGGGCACCTAGGTGGCTCAGTCAGTTGAGCATCCGACTTTGGCTCAGGTCATGATCTCACAGTTTGTGGGTTTGGGTCCTGCATCAGGCTCTGTGCTGATAGCTTAGAGCCTGGAGCCTGCTTCAGATTCTGTGTCTCCTTCTCTCTCTGTCCCTCCCCTGCTTATGCTCTGCCTCACTCTCTCAAAAATAAATAAATGTAAAAAAAATTTTTAATTAAATAAAAAAGAATTGACAACGTTGGAAGACTTTCAGTGGCAGATTTTACCAATCCTATGGCTATAATAATCAACATTGGGGTATAGTGGACTAAGAACAAATAAATAAATGGAATAGAGTAGAATTATATGCTATTTACATGTTAAATCAAATGGTAAAGAAATTAGTTTTCATCCCTTATTATATGATACAGAAAATTCAATTTGTGGAATAAAATTGTAATTAAGTACCATAAATAGATTGGCAAATAAACTAGAGTGTGAACATTACATCACATTTTATAGAAAACTTTATAAGGATGATATACATATATCTATGATCAGAAATACAGGAAATTGTTCATAGCATAATATTAGGTAAACAAAAGCATATTTTACAACAATAATCAGTACTATATAGGTAACATTATTCTCTACGTGGGCTTGTCAAGTGTATGAACCCATAATGTTTCAGAGGATGCTCATCAAAATGTTAACATTAACAACACAGGAATAAACAGATGTTGGCAAGGATGTGGAGAAAGGGCAACCACCTTACACTGTTGATGGGAATGCCAACTGGTGAAGCCACTGTGGAAAACAGTATAGAGGTTCCTCAAAAGTTAAAAATATAACTACCCTACCATTCAGCAATTACTAGGTATTTGCCCAAACAACACAAAAATACTGATTCAAAGGGGCACATGCACCCCGATGTTTATAGCAGCATTATCAGCAACAGCCAAATTATGGAAAGAGCCCTAATGTCCACCAACTGATGTATGGATAAAGGAGAGGTGGCATGCATATGTATATGTATGTTTGCGTATATGTGTGTGTGTGTATGTGTGTGTATGTATGTGTGTACCTAGGAGTGTAAATACAAAATGGAATGTCACATAGCCACAAAAAAAGGAATCTTGCCATTGCAATGACACAGATAGAGCTAGTGAGTATTATGCTAACTGAAATAAGTCAGTCAGAAAAAGACAAATAGCATGTGACTTCACTCATACATGGAATTTAAGAAACAAAACACATGAACACAGGGAAAAGAAAAAAAAAGAGAAAGGCAAAGTAGGAAACAGACTCTTACTCTAGGGAACAAATGGAGGGTTGATGGAGGAGAGGTGGATGTGGAGCATGGGTTAAATGGGTGATGAGTATTGAGGGCACTTGCTGTGATCGACACTGGGTGTTTAATGTAGGTGAAGAATTACTAAATTCTACTCCTGAAATTAATATTACACTGTATGTTAACTAACTAGAATTAAATAAAAATTTGAAACATTGAAAAAGAAGTGTTAAGAGGAATAACTTTGAGTGAAAGGTTTCTAAGGCAGTTTTATTCTTTATGATTTTAATTTTGCTTGATAATTGGATGAATTGTTTTTTTAATCCAAAAAAAAAAAAAAAAAGAGGAAGACAATCTGGGTAAAAGTCCAATGCTTTTAGCATATGTATTATTTTAAAGGAGAATAGATTTTTAAAAATATTTTTTTACATTCATTTATTTTTTGAGAGACAGAGCACTAGTTGGGGAGGGGCAGAGAGAGAAGGAGACACAGAATCCAAAGCAGGCTCCAGGCTCTGAGCTGTCAGTGCAGAGCCTGATGCCGGGCTTGAACTCACAAACCTTGAGATCATGACCTGAGCTGAAGTCGGACACTTAACCGACTAAGCCACTCAGGCGCCCCTAAAAGAGAATAGTTCTTTTATTGATAAACATCATATACTGTTTTAAATCAGAAGCTATTTGAACCATTTCTGAAAAGTGAACTGCTCTGTCCGGCTAGAATATATTTGAAAAATAACTAGGTGAGTTTACATCTCAGCTGGCTGGAATCAAGTGGACAAGAGTCTACACACAAAACAGATTTCAAAAAAGGACCAGGTAAAAGTTTAAATTATCACATAAGTTGTCTGAATTCTATGTATGTTGAAATGCAGAAAATATCCCATCCAAAGGGAGAAAGAACAAAATAAAAAAACAAAACAAAACAAGTTTTAAATAAAACATCACACTTCTATTTACACCATTTATAGAACCTCTAGTAGTTTTCTTCTTCAATCTACAGTTTTTTATTAAACACAAAAAAACCTAAGCTAACATAAAAGCTAACTTCTGATTATAAACTCCACGTTCTTCTATAAAGAATATCTCGTCTTCTATTACTCCAAAAATCTCTACCACATTCCTAGAACTGATATATACAAGTCTTCTTTGAGCATAGCTGTTAAATATTTAGTATAATGAGTATAATGAAATAAGCCAATATTTTTATTTAGAAAACACGACAATATTCATTTTTGACAACTCTATAATATTTTTTACAAGGGGGAAAATAGCACATTTTCTCTGTAAAAGTCTGGAGCAAAGTGATCTTACTAGTGATTAACACACCGAAAACAATCTAAGGACACACCCATAAGTCAGAGCTTTTCCTTATTTAAAAGACTGAAGGGTGGGTCATTTTAGGTTGTAGATATCACAACACAGAGATGGTACTAAAGTAATTCCACCTTTTTGTCCTTCATTTTGAAACAGAAACATGACTTGAGTTTCTGGAAAAATAATTCAAGAATCTATGCATGTTGAATAAGTACATATTTTGTGGTGTGAGTAAATGAAAAATAAACCTTATCCCTCCCTTAATCCAACTAGACACTTTTATTGTGAGAAACAAAATTTGGACAAATGGAACAAACATTCTATAGCCAACATTTACCCGTTAACAGTCCATATAAAGAACACTCCTTGTAGCTGTTATAAAATAAGAAAATGTCTCCATAATTAAGAATATCAATTTAATAAAAATCATTTCAAAAACTTAAGTAAAAACTCACATTATTCTCCATATTATATTTCTCTTTGCTCACAAAAATTAAAATAATTTCTCAATGTTCTTTTTTATGTGTACATAACACATTTAAAATGCTCATATGTAACATTTTATGTGAAGCTTTCTGGCTAAGCCAGAAAATAGATGAAACTTTTCAAATATAGTTTTATGCAAAAAAAAAATCCTTATGTTCTCAAATTTCTTTACAGAGACAAATGATAACTGACATTACCACGCTGCTGGGAGAAGCTAAAGCTTTATAAGGGGTTAGAAATCTTGTTTGAATTAAAGATGATAAGTTGCAGAATTTTTATGAAGCTCATATTTCATCTATATTCAGAAAACAAGATTAATGTCAGATCACTATTCCTGAATGAAGCTGTCCTAATTAAGTACAAAATAAGATTAAAATGGATAATAAATAACATTTACTCTGCCCCTTCCTAATCTACGGTGCGAAAAGTATCTGTTTGATATATTTCTACTGTAATTCACTCAAATAAAAGCTATATCAATAAATATGAATTGAAAGGCAGATCTTGCTAACACTCTTTCATTTATCATTGAGTTAAAATTTTGTAATCGATAGCATTGTGAGAGAAATAGCAAAATACATCCATTGAAAAACAGGACATGCAATGGAATGTTATTTTTAAATAAAAGAGTGAATGGTAATCCATTAAACACCAGAAAAGGATGAACTACTAGACTTTATTCTTTTGGTATCCATTATTTTTCATTACTTCTAAATATCACATTATAAGCCATCATTATATTTCTTTCCTTTTTCTTCAAGAGGGTATGTGTTTTGCTCAAAATATAATTTGCAATCGGAAAAATACTGAAAAGTATTGTCTTGCATTCTAATCGATAAATTCACTTTAGCAATTTCACATGTGTTGAAGGCCAATTAATAAAATGAAAAATATGCCTGATATGGCTGATATAATATAATGGCTGATGTAGCCAATATGTCTGATTTTCCTCCAGCTTTCTCTTTGCTCAGAGACCATTGTCATGATTTTTTTTTGGATTGCAGACATTCTGGATTTGGAGTTTCTTCCTCATGATGATTCTGCACAGTGTTTGAGTTGGCCTTGCTACTTACCACATGTAACAGTAACGTTTCCTAAAATCATGTCACTAGGATGATTTTGCTAAACAAAAGTACTAAATTATGAGAATTCTTGAAGCTAACTTTTAGGTGAAAGCCTTTTGATTATATTCCCAGTCTTTCAACAAATCAGTCATACTTATACACTACAGTCTGTATATATATTTTTTCAGACAGTACTCTAAAGGATTGTGGACAAAATTAACATAACTAGGATTCTTTGATGAAGAGCTAGAAATATCCATTTATACATGAGTTTTTTTCACATTGTAAGAAAGAGGTTCATTTAGGAAGTGTATTTCATTTAGGAAAAACAGAAAATGTAAGGAAAACAGAGAAGCCAATCACTCCCTCCGCAACAGATGCATCACATAAACGTATTGAATATTTTCTCACTATGTGTTCATTACAGGAGCTCCAGTTACATGCCTGCTATCCAAAGGACTTGTTACCATTTTTTCCCCTTCTGTTTCTAGTTTACCTTTGTACAAAGCAAATAATCAGTTGTATCATCTGAAATTTTTTCTCACTGGGAGAATTTCACTTTACCACTATTTTTCAGAGCCACCTATGGATGGTGCTGTAGGAAAGTAGCCACTCAGTTCCGGTTAGAGATGGCATCATGTATAGATCTATCTTTAAACTAGAGCTATTACTGTCCTCCCATGAACTATTTAGAGGCCAGGGGTCTGATTAAGAGAGATATAGCAAATCAGTAGAACTAGATATCATATAAGTAAACCACCTAGTTGTGCGCTGTGCCAGTTTTAGCCTGTTATTTATGTACCATTTCAATTTTATAATGAAATGTCATTACACACAATTTTATGGTTTGAGGAGTTATAAAAATCCAAATTAATGATGGCAGTATTGGTTGCATAATTACATGGGACCCCATGGTCAGCCATTTAGATTTACTATGGTCCAGTAGCAAGCCAGGAGTTGTTTTTGACACAGAAATGACTAGTAGGGAACAGAGGGATTGGCTCTCTTCCAAAACCCAAAGTCTGCATAGTATTTTTCTACTGAGGTTGTCAGAGGGTCCATAAAGCACATCTCTCTGCCCTAGCCACCTCCACTACCAATGCATTTGATAGAATAAGTGGCCCAATTGAGCAATATGCACCATTTATCTGGGCCTCTTTAAAAATCGGTAGTCATACAGATTGCCAAGTAAATGACTGAAGCAGCTTGCCCTAATAGGTTATTTATAGCCAAAAATAACAAGAGGCCTGCACCTCGTCTCTCCCTTTAGAAAATATATCCCAACATGTCTCAGACCTTAAAAGCTCAATTGATAGTTTTAGCCAAACATCCATGAGGTATATCTTCTACACTCTGGCACATATCTTACCAAATCACATAGGATATTTGCAACTTCATTCTTTCCAGGCCCAATTAGCATACTATTATAGATCAGCTCGGTATCGTGCACTACGTGAAACTAACCAAGGTGTCTAGGCTAATTTATGGCAAAGACTAAAGTTCCCTATATTCATATCAAGGGTAAATAAGCTTCTGATTCTTTCTGCTCAGTTTCTCTACTGATTGGGGTAGAAACATAAAACTATTTTCCTGGCCAAAAACTTTATGCCAGTATCAGAGATTGTGGATTCCCCTATTAAATATGTATACCTGTAATCACAGGTTTAGTGAGCATCACCATCTCATTACATTCACAATGATCTACTGCCATTTTCTATGACCATCGGGTGAGGGAATATAGGCTGTGGGAGGAGTTACCTCCCTGCATCTTTCAAGTCTTGCTGGTGGAACAAAACAATATTTCCAAATGTAAACCACGTTGTAAGAGTTGGGAGTTTCAGTAGTTTCCATTTGCCCTTCCTATCATAAAACCCTACCATAAAACCCAGTTCAGAGATTCATCTGGGGATTCTCCCGGTCACAACATATATTTTGAAATTGGTCAAAGAACCAAAATGCAGCTACAGTCTCACTAGACCATTAGGTCATCATCTAGAGCCAAGACTTCATCCATTGCCTAAATCCTTTAAGCTTTATTTTCAAATGGGACCACTATGGTGAATTTAGTCTCCAAGGATTACCATCACTTCAGGGCCCAAATCAAATAACCTACAGAAGGCATGAGAATTTTTCTTTTCTGAAGGCACATTCAACCTAAACAAGTGGCTACTGATGCCTTTGAATATGGCTTGCAGGAATATTCATGCATATACACTTGTGGACTCATTGCCGTGTATGGTTTCAAAGAGATGGAAAACCCTCACCCTGCCCCCCCCCCCCACACACACACCATTTAAAGAGCTTAGAGTCTGCCAACTCTTTTGGATTGAACACTGAATTTCCACTACAGCATGCTACCTCAAAGACAGGTTTCATCCACCAAAGCTGCAATTTTCTTGCCTATAAACATCAAATAAGCACCTTAACAGAGTGCCCAGCTATTTCATTTCTAGGGGTCTTATAATCAACTAAATATCACCAGAGATTTTTGTATTTCAAAACTCTGATCACCATTATTGGGATAATTGTTCCCATCTTGTCTCTAAATATAAATTATGTATATGTGGCTTCTGCTGTTGCATCATTCCATTCTGAGATAAGGAAATACAATTCCACTGCATCTCAATTTTCATCTTTACCCTACACAGGACACTGAGAGATTTTTCTAGAAGGCTGGTGATACATTGCCAAATCAATTTCTTAGCAAAGTGACAGCTTGATATACCCATACAGGACTGTAGACTTTGACTCAAAATACCTGTAATTTCAGTTGTAAGCTACCAATGAATTACATTTATCATTTAGAATTCATTGTTTTGTTAAAAATAATTTATATCATTCAAAAGAATGAACGTGCTTAGGCCAGTTAACACTGACATGGTGTACGTGTGAGGGTAAAGGAAGTTTGGAGCATGGGTTATCATTTGTCTGAAAATATAGCCTGACTCAATGAAATCTTGATTCCACTTTCTAGGGCTCTCAGATTGGTAGTTAGAGTTATACATGTCATTGACCTTACTCAAGTATGTCCCGACAAAATCATAAGGCACACAAATGAATAATATTGGAAATAAAACACGATCAGTTCTTACCTGACAAACACACCCTTTTGAACAAATTTAGAGAATATTTTTCAATTTATGAAATATTTCCAGGTTAATCCTTTGAACAATATGTGTTTGGAAGTTCTTTTTTTTATTAAAAAAATTAATGTTTTGAGGAGGGCACCTTTTGGGATGAGCACTGGGTGTTGTAGGGAAACCAATTTGACAATAAATTACATATATAAATAAAAAATAAATAAATAAAATAAATAAAATAAAACATTAAAAAAATTAATGTTTATTTATTTTCTGAGAGACAGACAGACAGACAGACTGTGAGCAGGGGAGAGGAACAGACAAAGGGGTCACAGAATCCAAAGCAGGCTTCAAGCTGTCAGCACAGAGCTCAACATGGGGCTCAAACTCACAAACCATGAGATCATGACCTGAGCTGAAGTTAGACGTCTAACCAGCTGAGCCACCCAGAGGTTCCTGATAGAAGTTCTTAAAAGCATTACATGTTTCCTTGTTTTCTTACATAGAGTGTGAATATAATCCCAATGTTTCTTCATGCATACAAGTAATAATAAATAGTATTATTTTCAATTTTTACCCAGCAGTGGTACTCAAGTATGGTCCTCAGACCAACAGTAACTGGAAAATTGTTGCAATACTAAAGCTTGGGTCCTACTCCAGATCCACTGAAGAAAAAGCTGCAGGTGATTCTGATGCCCACTAAGGCAGGAGAATATTGATCTAGGTATAGGGCTGTTTTTGCCTCTGCTCAAGCACAAGTTTTAGAGTCAGACACACTTAGGTTTAAATCTAGATCCTATCAATTCTTAACCAAGTGATCTTGGGAAGTTATCTAACCTACCCAAAGCCCAAATTTGTCCTATGTAAACTCAACTCTATACATTTGTGAGGATTGTATGAGTGATTATATGTATAGGTATTGGCAAAGTGCTTCACACAAACCAGGAGTTTAATGAAAGGGTGGTTCAGCTGTGTTGAACAATTCTGTTTCTGATAGCTGTTTTATGCAGGTTTACCATAGCTTTTAGAAATAAACATCCTGGGGCATCACCCAGGCTCATGACACTATGACAGCATGGAGCCTCCTTGGGATTTTCTCTGTTCCTCTCTCTCTGCCCATTCTACTCACACTCTCTCTCAAGTTGAAAAAAAGAAAAAATGTATATATACACATCCCTATTTAATATATAACACTCTCATTAAAATCTTAAAGTTGCTGGTTTTAACATGAAATTTTTATCAAAGAAGAACTAGACTAGAATTTTTTAGTACTTTAAATTTTTTTACCTTACTCCTAGATAACGGAGGTAATAAAAAATCTTAACTCTTAACTGTTTTTTATTAAAAATAATTTCATCTAGAATATTCAGTTTTATAGTACAGTCTATTCCTGATTAGGCATATTGGAAAAATATCTTAAGTGAAGCATGATTTCTAAGTATGCGACAGTAAAGAAGAAATTAATTTTAATTGCAGGATTTTAATTGTTTTTTTTACTGCATTCTTACATGTTCAAAATACTTGGAAAGTACAAAGGTTAAATAAAGGAATCATTTTGCAACCGCCATCACTATTAATTAGGTTTCCCTGAGGAATACAGAGTTAAAAAAGAGCATGCAACTATAAAACGGATTCCTTTTCAGCACGTGGAAATAGAAGTATGTACTAAAACTCAATGGTGAGAAGAAAATAAACTTCTTTAAAATAAAAACCAAGGAGATACTATGGCTTCAATTATTTGCTAATACTGGATATCCAGAGATGAGCCTTGCCATCAGTAATTCTAAACTTTTAAATATATCAGATTTTTGTATCAACTGTCCAATAAATACGGAAAGTAATTCTATAACCATTCATAATTTCATAGCTGCAGATTAATAGCCATTATTCCTTTTCATTCACAAATTAAAAACCACATTAACTGTGAAGGATTTCCAATGGTGTTTTCACAACGCCTTGTATTATACTGAATACTTAATAGGTACTTTAAAGGACAGTAGCATTACAAATTCATCCCATCAAATGTATTTCATTTCAACTTGAATTGATGACTTAAAGAAAATCTTAGGTGGAAATCAAATATTTGATAACATGTTTGGTCTTTTATTTATTTTTCTGTTCAGTGTTCTTCTGTTTTGAAAAAGAATAAATAAGTAGATTAGCAGGGAGGTGAAAATCATAAAGATGGTTATACTACCATTCCCATTTCTGGCTCCGTGAAAATATCAAGACCAGATTTCTTTGCCATGAAATAATTGGCGCAACCCAGCCTAAAAAAAAAAAGTCAGTTTTAAATCTACTTACAAGACCAAATTACTCTGCTATTTAATATAAATCACTCTTTTCTTTTACATGCTGTTCTCTTTCATGTGTCTACAAATATTGTGTCTTATTATACTTTCCTTATTAAAAAATCATTATTTATTCCCTGCTTACTTAGTATAAAAAGTTACCCATATTTAAGTAGCCTTTGATCAGCCTACTTACAGCCTATTTATTTTCTTTTTCTTGTATCCATGCTTCTATAAAAAAATGTCCTTCTCTCTACAGAGACTTTCCTTAACACTCCTTTCGGTTCACCTCTGTAGTCCATCATTAATAAACAGAAATCCACTGAAATTCCTCACGTGATAGTCAGCACAGGCTACATTATGCTGCAGTAAAAAAATAATCCTGAATACTCCGTAGCTTAAATTAGCAATACACACAAAGGTGGTAGGGTCCCAAGTTGATAAAGCTTCACCCATTTATGAAATTAATTTCTCAACACTCACTGCAAAAAAAGAAAGGAACATAAAAATTTCACTGGGTTTTTTAAGTGCATCAATCTGAGAGTAAGACTCATGTTCCCCTTTTGTTGAACAAAGCAAATGACTCCTTATAAAAATGCCTGAGGGGACTGCTAAGATTAAAAAAAAATAAAACTTTAAATAAAACATAACTAAAACAACGATTGTGAGAATTCAACCTACCCGCATGGCCAAAAGACACTAAAATTAAGAAATTGAGGGTCAGGAAACCATTTCCAGAGGAAAAGTCAAAGATGTGACCGTGCCACATTTTGCTAAGATTAAAAGTATAGGGTATTATATTACTTAAAAGGTTCTTTGAGGAAATGTGAGCATCTCAAGTTTAACCTCTGAAACTAACCAGTGGTCTTGAGGAAACATGAGGGAATTTTCTTTTTTTAGCCATCTCAGTAGCAGCCAAAGAGAAATAGTATTGCCTAGTAAAGATGTTATGTTTAATGGCCCGAATCCCCATGACACATAAGGAGATGCACGAAGTGACTGAGAATTACATAGCAGCAGAAACACTGCCAGTGTGGACTGAAAGGGACACAGTACAAAATGAAAGATCTTTGGACTCCAGAAATTCTACCTGCAGGAAATAGAATGATGTAACTCTTCAACTACAACAACCTGCTCTCCTCTTTCATGGAAAAGAAGGATGACTAAGAAGATGTAGCAGTGTTCTCTGAGGGTGGAATCAGTAACCAGAGAGAATTATCTCCAGGCCTTAAAACCAAATGGGGTTTTCACAGGTGGATTTCAAAATTGCTTGAAACCAGTGACTCTCTTTTTCCTTCCATTGTATCCCTTTTTGAACCAGAATGTCCATCAGTGGTTTTCTTCGCCTGCCCTGCCATGGCATTTATGGAACAAATAACATGCTCCTTTAGTTTCTTGCATGGATCAAAAGATGGAGAGGAATTAGTCTCAGAATACCCAGAACTTCACCCATACCTAATTTAGAGGATTGAGATAGTAAAATTCGGGAGTTTAAATCCTGTAATATTTAGTTAAGGTTTTATACTTTGACTTCATGCTGTAATAGGATCAAACCTTTAGGGACCTGGGTTGGGGTGAATCTATTTTGCATATGCTATGGATGTGAATCTTTGGAGACAAGAGGGTGAACTGAAAAGGGCAGAATATGGAGTCCCCCAAAATGTCTACACCCTACTCCCTGGAGTCAGGGAGTAGGTTACCTTACATGGCCAAAGGAACTCTGCAGATAGAATTACGGTTGTAATGTTAAAATAGATTATCCTGGATTATCAGATAAACTCAATATAATGACACAGTCTCTAAAAAATGAAAGAACAGAAGGCATAAAATATGTGAAAATGGAATAAGTAGCAGGAAACATTCAAAGTGTGAGAGGAACTAGACTCCTTTTTTCTTGCTTTGAACACAGAGAAAACAAATCATGAGTCAACCAGTGTGAGTGGTCTCTGGAAGCTGAACACAGTCATCAGTTGACAGCCAGCAAGAAAACAGGACCTCAGTCCTACAACCACATGGTATTAACTGCAAACAATTTGAACTGCAAGGAAACAGATTTTCCCCCTAGAGTCTCCAAAAAGAAACAGAGCCCTGCCAAAACCTAGATATCAGATTTCTGAGATGTACATAAGGCCGCTGACCTACACAACTGTTAGCCATTTAAAACAGCACAAATTTATTACCTAAATTTGTGATAGTTTTCAAATGGCAGTAATAGAAACCAATGTAAGTATATACTCACATGTGCTTGTAGGTACTACATGTGTGTGTGTGTATACATATATATGTATACATATACATATGTGTGTATACATATATATGTGTGTATACATATACATGTGTATACATATATATGTATACACACACATATAGTACCTACAAGCACATGTGAGTATATATGTGTATATATATGTATACACACACACTATTATACATTATAAATGTAGTCTTGAGAACATTTTAAATAAACTTTTCGTTACTAGTATGTGACAAATAGCATTTTTTTTTTTTACCATATTTGTTGCAATGGAGACATCTATAGATACTGGGGGTAGTGGTTTTGACATTTTTTTCATAGAATCATTCTAACGAGTACTCTCCTCAGACGCAGAATGCTGATCATATTTAGAATTATGGATAATCTATCATTATCGATCTCTGACACTGGTTTCATCTCATTACTTTCCTATCTACATCACAGAAAGTATTACTACAGCATCTGAGCTTATTTTTAATTAATAATTCCACATTTTTTGCTTCTTAGAAAGAATTGTGCATAGGACAGGAATATTGAAATTCATGGCAGGAGGCAGAATCAAGTTTCCGAGTTGGTCATAAATATCACAAGACCATATATCAGTATATAAACTAGTGACTATTTCAGAAACAATTTTTTTAATATAGAAACAACTATTTCAAAAACAGCTTTTTTTGTTATAGAATTGTCTTATGTCTTTACAATTTATTTGAAGACCTCTGAAGTTCATTTCTGACCAATTTCTTTTAATAAACATGAGACTGTGTGGTGTTATTTCACTCAGAGAAATAAAGGTGCAGGATTATAAACTGTGACTTAATCTTCTTCCTGAACACTCTCCAATGTGACTTTTTTAGAGGTATTTTTCTTTTTATTATGATAGAATTGAAAGACAAAAGGGCAGTGGCAATCTATCACTTCTATGAGAAAAACCCAGTAATAAGAAAACTGTAATAAAATAAGTGTAAGAAACCCTGAGAGCCTTGCTCTACAGTAATAAAGATAAAATAAATGGGCTTGGGAAAGATAAGAGTTATCTACTTTAGTAAGCAAGAAGTGGTCACAACTGACAAGCCAAGATGGAAGTCTACATGGAGAATTAACCTCAAGTTTAACAAATAGAAAATTGAAAAAGTTTACACAAGTAGAATAGAAATTACAAAGCTTGCCTTCATTCTGTGTCAAAAAAAAAGAGTAATAGTTGGTCTGGCATGCTTTTCCGGAGAACATTTATTTCTCAAATCTAGGGTGACAACTAAACAGCAAACATGCAGATACAATAAAAAGCGACCCTTTATTTAAAAACTCATTAGTTTTGCTCCAACATATTTTTCCCCAAATAATCAGTTGGAGACATTTTGCTATATATGTTTAAGACATTCTTTTGTATTTCTTTTTTAATTTTATTTTTAAAAAAAATTTTAAAATTGTATTTATTTTGAGAGAGATAGACAGCTAGCAGGGGAGGGTCAAAGAGAGACAGAAAGAAAGAATCCCAAGCAGGCTACACACTGTCAATGTAGAGCTTGACATGGGGGTCTGAACCCACGAACCATAAGATCATGGCCTGAGCCAAAGTCAAGAGTCAGAGGCTTAACCGACTGAGCCACCCAGGTGGCCCCCTCTTTTATATTTCTTCAAGCAACTGGATTTGAAATGCACAGTTTAATTTCTTTTTTTAATCCAGATTTGGCCAAATTTATCATCTGATATATAACTATTAAATTGTCCAGTTTTAGCCACTATGCTTTAAAAATAATCGGAAAGTGTCACCATATTAAAGGGAAGTTTATAAGGTGCCAATTGCTTATCTCAAAGGGCTAGATTTTTATATATTTTACCAAGGTTTTTCAAGGGTATTTTATAAGACAAAAAGAAAAGTTTTCTTCCTGATAATTTATTGCACTGTTGAAGTATTCCTTCTCCCCGGACTAAAAGAGGAAACATAGCATTAAATAAAAGAGACACTGGTTTTCTGTCCTCATGATTAATATATTTCATTGTTGATAAGAGTAATATCTCCCATAATAAAAGTTGCATTGGTCTAGAATTTATGGATAGTCAAAATATAGTTTGAACAATCTATTGTTCTGTATATGTTAGACCAGACAACAGGAAATTGATACATCTGTTTGCTAACAGACTCTGGTCAAGTTGGTTGTCCTATTAAAGCTCAGGAAATTGTTATCCAAGTATACTACCGATGTTACAGGAAATTTAATTATCCTACATTTAGGGGTATGAGAAAATTTTCACAGGGGAACAGAGTCCTTCCATACCCATATTATACTAGTAAGAACTACTTCATTACTAAATATGAAAGCTAATAGACATCATTTAATCAATACTCAAGTATTTAAAATTATTTATATATTAATTATAAATTACATATTATATTGTGTTGTATTGTACATTTTATATTATATTATATTATATTATATTATATTATATTATATTATATTATATTATATTATTACAAGCTTAGAAATCAAGTGATGCATTAACATAATTACATCTTCATTCATTTTTCTTCTAAGCTCTTATTCTGGTTCTTACACATTTGCCGAAGCAGCCTGTTGGGTAATGATATTTGCCAATTCATGATATGATGATACAATGTGTCATCTGAAAAGGCTTCTCCATATATTCCATCAATGCAAGTCCATAACCTCCAAAAATGTGATAAAAGAAATCCATTTTCTGTGTGTGTGTATGTGTGAGTGCGCCAGGGAGTGTGTCTCACTAGAAACATTGTAACAATTGTTGTTGGACAGTTCACCACATGCATTACAGAATAATTAACACTTCCATTCACTGAAAGCACACTGTGGAACACAGCTTGTAAGTACATTTGTTACATATACCTTTACTGCAATTGTTTAACCTTTCACTACATGCACTACAGAACACGTGTCACTTCCATTCACTGAAATAACACTGTTGTTTTCAGCTTGCAAGTAGACTGTTTGAAACATCTAAGTGTTTTTTGCTTTTTTTTTCATTATTCAATTTATGTAAACTAAAAAAAACCAGTTCATTGGTTTCTTTCACTGTTTAGCATCTCCTCTGGCAACTATCAACCTGTTCTCAGTATCTGTGAGCTTTAGCTGTTTTTTTTGTTTGTTTTGTTTTGAGACTCCACATATAAGAGAGATCATACAGTATTTGTCTTTCTCTTACTTATTTCACTTAACATAGATGTCTTAATGCCATTTTGATACATTATTTTAAAAATCTTCCCTGGGTATTCCACTAGTCACATTTCTTACTTAAGACTTATTTTCAACCCACAATAAGCTAAAAATAACAAGTGTATTTCATTAATTAAGACGACTTGTTCTCTTTTTTTTTTTTTTTCTGGCAGTGTTAGATGCTTTCAAAATATAAGCGGAACTAGGCATTTCAATCTATAAACTGTATTTCAAAATCCTATGTTATACTTCAACAATTTTATTCATTTTATTAAATATTATTCTACTTAGGTAAGTAACACTGTAAGATATGTTCAACAATCCATGCTTGGGCAGAATCACAGCTAGTATTTAACACCAGTAGTATTAAACATGAAATGGAGGGGGCGCCTGGGTGGCGCAGTCGGTTAAGCGTCCGACTTCAGCCAGGTCACGATCTCGCCGTCCGTGGGTTCGAGCCCCGCGTCGGGCTCTGGGCTGATGGCTCAGAGCCTGGAGCCTGTTTCCGATTCTGTGTCTCCCTCTCTCTCTGCCCCTACCCCGTTCATGCTGTGTCTCTCTCTGTCCCAAAAATAATAAAATGTTGAAAAAAAAATTAAAAAAAAAATAAATAAACATGAAATGGAGGTCATAGTCCCCAAAGAGCTATAAAAAGCTATATCCAAGTTAATTGTTTTAACACTACTCTAATATAGTTTTATATTGTTGTCTGGGAGAAGAATATTCTGAATGCTACAGCTAGAACTCACCTCTGTCCCAATTTACATATACATTTTTATATAAAAAGTATACATAGTATTTTGGAGAGTATTCCAATAGGGAAAGCCTCTATGAAATATGTTTATTTGTTTTAGCATATTGGAGACAATTTGTTTCTTGTTTATGGAATAATGGATCCCAGTACAAAAGACATAAAAGATGGGTTTACCCACCAATTTTAACCTTAGTATTGGATCGTTCCAATTTTTGAGGTCAGCAATTAAGATCTGCTACTACCAAGCTTTTAAATGTTGAATTTTAATATACTAGTGTGAATTGTAAGAAAATATTAACTTTTCATCATTTATAGCTCAAAATAAATCCGTTATAAACACTGCAGATAATAAAAAAATAAATTTATAGTATATCAAAACCTTGACTTTTCAATTTTATTACAATGGTATCTAAACTTCAATCAGGCCAACCTACTTGTCAACCGTTCCACATATTTCTGAGAATATGTTAACACACTGTTTTATAACTGTTGCTTTTATTTAATCCATTGAAAGAGAGTCTTATATCCAAGTGTCACACAAAAGAAAATCTATCGATTCAGTGGTCTTTCAGAAAATGTAGAAGTTTCACTAATTTGGCATTTAATGGGTTACTTTCAATGTAGGATGGTTTATTGCACTAAGCACAATAAAATATTTGGAGAAACTTACATTCAGAATCTATCAAGAAAATAAGTATTAAATTACAACAGTGATAACATAGAATGCTGTATATTCTGCATGTATCTGTGAGTAAAAGTGAACATATGTTTCTTGGAAGAAAGAATTGGGTTCATTGTACTTGTACATACTAATACTCAATCCCTGAGAATTTAGCTATCACACACCTTACAGGGCACTCACTCATGGGATTTAGGGGTTTATATGACTCCAGGAACCAAAATGTCTAAAGAGGAATCCATGAAATATAATCAACAAAGTAAGCCTTGTGATTTTAGACTGTGAAGCTATGCAACATGTCAGGCACAAAACAAATAATTCACATTAGGATCCAAAAGTCAGGATTATTATAGAATTACATTAAAATTATAACCAACTTTCTATGCCATTGATAGAATGGCAAATTTATATTCTAAGAGTGAGTGGAGGTATGTTGCTATTGCTTATTACCATTTTGTCATATACCATTTTGTCAAAATACATGACAGAATTATAGAATTAGGTAAAAAAGAAAAATATGTCAACAATGAAATCAGATAGGCCTGGGTTCAAATCTCAACTCTAGTATTTCAATTTGTGAATGTGGGCAAGTTGTTTTTCCTTTTTAGTCTCAAGTTTCTTCTCTTAAAATAAGAAAAGAGTTAAAATAACTATCTCAACACATTGATAAACATGAAAATAGATACCTTATATAAAAATCTATTATAGGGGATAGTCAGAAATTAATAAATACTTGTCCTTTTATTAACTATTAATTTCCTTAACTTGATTTTACCTCTGGGAAGTTTCTCATCTCTTTTATCATGACCCAATTGACTTCAACTAGTTTGTTAGGTTCACAGTAGGGTCCCCCCCCTCCCCCGACACTCTGCCCACCCCTGGTTTCCACAGAGGCTCTTACCTATTTGAGAGACATTAATGAAAGCCATTTGGGGTTCAAGTGCTGGAACTATGTGTCTAGATTCAAATTCTGGCTGCATAATTATTAAAAGTAATTAAACTCTGTGCACCAAGATTTCTTATATTCTTACCACATTAGTTAATATGTGATTAAATCAGATAATTGCATGTAAATTATATATAAAATACTAATAGTGCCTTGTTAAATGTGCAACAAGAGTAGCTTTTATCATTTCTAACAAAGCTGGGGCTTCATTTGCATGGCACTTGAACTTTTTTAAAAATTTTTAAAATTTTATTTTATCTTTTTAATTTGCATCCAAGTTAGTTAGCATATAGTGCAATAATGGTTTCAGGAGTAGATTTCTTAATGCCCCTTACCCATTTAGCCCATCCCCCCTCCCACAACCCCTCCAGTAACCCTCTGTTTGTTCTCCATATTTGAGAGTCTCTTATGTTTTGTCCTCCTTCCTCTTTTTATATTATTTTTGCTTCCCTCCCCTTGATGACACTTGAACTTCTAATGTGCTCTTTAAGATACAAATATGTTGACAAAATTAGATGCTGAACATCAACAGTGCCACTTCTGCCTTTATTCACCCTATGCCATTTTTCTCCACAGCTCTTTTTCTCTCTTAACTATGCTCAACTTCTTCCTGTCTGTTAAGTCCTTCCTTTATTGTATACACATCCTCAAATGTTTAATATTAAAAAATAAGTCAGCAAGGAATGATGTCAGTATCATGGTGACAATTCATTTCTCCTTTCTCACACCCATACTTTATTATTATTATTTTATTATTATTATTATTTAATGTTTATTTTTGACAGAGAGAGAGCATGGGTAAGGGAGGGGCAGAGAGAGGTGGAAAAAGAATCCCAAGTAAGTTCCATGCTTTCAGTGCAGAGCCTGATGTGGGGCTTGATCTCACAAACCTTGAGATCATGACGTGAGCCAAAGTCAGATGTTCAATTGACTGAGTGAGGTGCCCCCTCTCTCCTTTTTTAAACTTAATTAAACATCCATAACTGAACAAAAGTGCCTCTGCACCTTATACCAAAAAAAAAAAAAAAAAAAAAAAAAAAAACCTAGGAGGATTCTAGCCCACGTGAGCACCCAAAAATAAACAAAACTTCAGTAAGCACCATAGAGTCAATGGATTTGACAAATATGCTCACCCTCACTCTATGCAATCAGAGGGAACAAATGGACAGAAATAAATCTGCACAGAAACCCATGGAGGAGAAGGAATTTGTAGAAGTCCCACCTGCCTGAGGAAACATTCCAGCACACCATGGGAGTGGAATAGAGACAAGTCTCATGGCAGAACAGTGAAACTCAACAGAGCTGCCTACTCCCAGGGGTGGGGGAAGCTAGGGTTACACTGTGTAATAGCCATAACAGTGTCAGCCTCTTCCACAGAGGAGGCAGGAATCACAAGTAGTGAGTGACTACTATGCTCTCCCACCAATGTGGGTTGTGGCTGGAGAAACCTGATCTCTCCAGCAACACTTAGATATCTGAGGATGGACCTCTATCACTGGGGAGAGAGAGGAAAAGAGAAGGAAGAAAATAAATTATCAAAAGGCATTCAGGGAATGCATTTCCTGTAGTCTGCTTCAAGGCTTCACCAGAAAGTCTGCTTATAAGCTCCTGGAGGTACCCTAAATCAAGGATCTTCCCTCCAGGCCTGCAGGTACCATCAAAACCCCAAATGCTAAACCCATACCACCCTATACTCTGCTACTGGCTTCCTGTGTGTGCTCTCTAGGGCATCTATGAAAGCATCCACAGATCAAGCTCACAAAAGAGACCAAGTTTGGACAAGGGACTGAAAACAAAATTGAGCTCTATCACTACCCTCTGGAATACGAAAGAAAAGTTTCTGATAGGTAAATTCTAAGAATCACGGAAAATATAAAAGCTTGGTTAAGGATGTATCAGCTGCTTCAAATGCAAAAATAGAAGTGCATACTTACAAATAACATGAAAAAACCAAGGAAATATAGTATCACAGTCATAAAAGGATAATTCTCCAGCAACCAAACTCAAAGACACAGAATATTGCAATCTAACAGATGAAGAATTCAAAATAACTGTTAAAAAAATTCAATGAGAAGATGGTGGAGTAATAGGATCCTAAGCTCATCCTATCCCATGAACACAAGTAGGTAACAGCTGTATCAGTGCAACTAACTCAGAAAATGACCAAAGAGTGGCAGAAGAGACTTTCCACAGTTAGTACTAGAGACGAGTCACACCAAAGAGGGTAGGAGGGGTGGAGATGCAGTCAGAAACCAAAGTAACCTGTGAGACTGAGAAAAGGGAAGGACACAGCAAGCCTGAATAAGGAAGGCAGCAGACCCCACACCAGGCATCCCAGCATTGCGAAGATGACTCCCCATAACATTAGGTTTTGAAAATCAGTGGGGCTTACCTTCAGGAGTTTTTACCATCAGTGGGGCTTAACTCCAGGCACTTAAAAATCAGTGGACCCAGATCTGGCAGAGCTAGAGGATGGCTAGAAATAGAGTCCCTGCCCTTAAAGAGCAAGTCTAAAAACCCCACTGAGATACAGCATAGAAACAGCCATTTGAAAAGCATCTAGGGTATACACGAAGATTTATTTAATAATCCTAGAACACGTGCTGGAGGGGCAGGGGTCTTTAAGAGACTTCCCCAAGGACAGTAGAGCTTAGATACCCAGACAACTTCAGAAACCAGCATGAACACTCTCCACCTGTTTTGATAACACCACATACCCCTCCCTTGCCTTCTATGAATCTGCTTATCCAACCTGCCCTACTCACCAGGCATCCCTCCAAAGCACCTCCTGCCACATCTCATTCTACAAGCAGCCCCTACAGGGATGAGCACCACTCCAAAGTGGAATCAACCCTGTACAGAGGGGGATATAACCACATACCACATACACCAATGCATGTGCAATTCAAGCAGATGGACTGGGGGCAGGCAACTGGATTGACTGCAGGCCCTGCCTGCCTAGGGAAGCTTCTGAGGGGACAATACAGGGATAGTGCCCTGTACCTCAGTGGGGCCATAGCTCAGGTAGATGGGCTGAGGGAAGGCATCTGTTCTGACTGCTAACACTGCCCAAATACAAGCACAAAACAGCCTTAGACTGGCACCTTAACAGCATAGGAACCAAACACTGACACTAATTGGACTAAGGCAAATGTGGTTCACCCACAACAGTAGGGCACACACAACCTCCATAGAAGACACCTCTGATACACTTGGTTCTGATGAAGAGGGACATTTCACTAGAGGGCACCACAGAACCTCTTCTTCACAAGGGCACCACTTTAAAGATCGGGAGACATAGCTGACTTTCCTAATATATATAAATAAGCACAGAGAGTTAGACAAAATGAAGAGACAGAGAAACATGTCCCAAATGAAATAACAGGACAGGAGTGTCTGGGCATCAGATGGTTAAGCATCTGGCTCTTCAATTTGGCTCAGGTCATGATCCCAGGGATGTGGGACTGTGCCCCATGTCAGGTTCTGCGTAGTGCATGGAGCATGCTTAAGATTCTCGTCCTCTCCCTCCCTCTCTCTCTCTCTCTCACTGCCCTTCCTCCCCCAAGTAGGCTCTTTCACTCTAAAATTGAAAAAAAAAAAAAAAAAGAAAACAAAAAACAGAACACAACCACAGCAAACAGACTATGTGAAACAGAGATAAGCAATATACCTGTTAAGAATTTAAAGCAATGATCATAAAGACACTTACAGTACTTGAAAGAAAGTGGAAGATCTCAGTGAAACTTTCAACAAAAAGATAGAAAATATAAAAACAAATCAATCAGAGGTGAATGACTCAGTAATTGAAATTAAAAATGCACTAAGGGGAAATCAATAGCAGATTAGCAGAGACAGAATTGATCAGTGAGCTGGAAGACAGAGTAATGGAAAGCAACCAAGTTGAACAACAAAAATGAAAAAGCATTGTAAAAAATATGAATGGTCGAAGGTAGCTCAATGACATTGTCAAGTGTATTATCATTAGCATTATAGGGATCCCAAAATGAGAAGAAAGAGAAAGGGGGGAACAAAATGTATTTCAAGAATAATAGTTGAAAATATCCCATTTCTGAGATAGGAAACAGAAATCCAGATCCAGGAGGCACAGAGAGTCCCAACAAAATCAACCCAAGGTAGTCCATACCAAGGCAAATAATAATTCAGGTGGCAAAAATCTGTGACAAAGATATAATTTCAAAAGTATCTGGAGAAAAGAAACCAGTTACACACAAGAAAAACCCAGTTTTCCCAGCTATAAGCTGATTTTTCAGCAGAAACTTTGCAGGCCAGAAGGGAGTAGCTTGATATATTCAACATGCTGGGGAGATAGGTAGGGGAAGATTAACAACAAGAATATTCTACCCAGCAAGATAGGAGAGATGAAATTTCTCAGATAATCCAAAGATAAAGAAGTTCATCAGAACTAAATGAGCCTTGCAAGAAATATTAAAGGGACTTGTCTGACCAGAAAAAAAGTCTATAATCAGGATTAATAAAATCATAAAAAGAAAAAATTTCACAGGTAAATACAAGCAAAATAATAGTAGATTAGTCACTTATAAAACCAGCACAGAGATTAAAGAACAAAAGCAGCCAAATTAAGGAGATCTATAAAAATCAGTCACGTCAGTCACAAAATTTAAAAATGTATAGTATATAGTATAACATCATACTCATAAAATCAGATGGGGAGTAAAAATTTAGCTCTTTTAGAATGGGTTTGATCTTAAGCAACTATTAAAAATGTAGACTATTATATCTATAAGACGTTATAATATAAACCTGAAATAGATACAGAAAAAATTAAAGAGAAAGGAATTCCAAGAATATCAATTTAAAAAAGCCATCAAACCATAAGGGGAGAGAGCAAGAGACAAAGAAAGGTACAGATAAAATACAAAAAGAACTGTAAAACAACAAAATGGCAGTAAATACTGTCTATCAATAATTACTTTAAATGGACTAATGCTCCAGTCAAAAGATATAGGGTGACTGAGTGGATAAAAAAGAGAGATCCATTTATATGCTACCTACAAGAGAGTTACTGCAAACCTAAGACACATGCAGATTGAAAATGAAGGGATGGAAAAACATTTACCATGCAAATGGAAGTGAAAAGAAAGTTGGGCTAGCAATACTTATTTTGGACAAAATAGACTTTAAATTACGACTAACAAGAGGCAAAGAAGGACACTACATGATGATAAAAGGAACACTCCAATGAGAGGATTTAACAATTGTAAATATCTATGTACCCAATGTGGAAGTACCAGATGCATAAAGCAACTATTAATAGACATAAAAGAAAATATTGAGAGTAATACAATAATAATATAGGACTGCAATATCCCACTTTCACCAATAGATAGATCATCCAGACAGAAAATAAATAAGGAAACATTGGCTTTGAATTACACATGGAGGGCACCTGGGTGGCCCAGGCAGTTAAGCGTCTGACCCTTGGTTTTGGCTCAGGTCATGATCTTGGGGTTTCATGAGCTCAAGTCCCACCCTGGGCTCTGTGCTGGCAGCACAGAATCTGCTTGAGGTTCTCTCTCTCCCTCTCTCTCTCTGCTCCTCCCCCACTCACACTGTCTGTCTCTCTCAAAATAAAGAAACTTTTGAAAGAAATTTGAATTACACATTAGGTAGATGGACATAATGCATATATTAAGAACATTCCACCCAAAAACAACGGAATGCACATTCTTTTCAAGCGTATATGGAACATTCTCCAGAATAGATCACATATTAGATCAAAAAACAACATTCAATAAATTCAAAAACACTCAAATTACATCATGCAACTTTTCTGACCACAATGGTATGCAATTAAATCAAACACAAGAAAAAAAATCTTGGAAGACACAAATACAGAGAGACTAAATAGCATGCTTAAACAATGAATGGGTCAACCAAGAAATCAAAAGGAAAGTAAAAAATACATGGAGACAAATAAAAATGAAAACACAATGATTTAAAATCACTGGGTTGCAGCAAATAGAGCAGTATGGGCCTACCTCAATAAGCAAGAAAAATATCAATCTAACCTCCCACCTAAATGAGCTAGAAAAAGAACAAACAAAGCCCAAAACCAGTAGGAGGAAAGATATCAAAGATTAGAGCAGAAATAAATGAAATAGAAACTGATAAAAACAAAGAACAGAACAATGAAACCAGGAGGTATTCTTCTAAAAGATACACAGAAGTGACAAGCCAGCTTCATAAAAAAGGGGGGGATGATGACTCAAACAAAATCAGAAAGGAGGAAAAATAAAAACCAACACCACAATAATACTAAAGCTTTTAAGAGAATATTTTGAAAAATTATATGCCCACAAATTGGACATCTTAGACAAAATGGATGTTTCTAGAAACATAGAACCCTCTAAAACAGAATCATTAAGAAACAGAAAATTTGAACAGATCAATTGCCAGCAATTAAATTAAATCAGTGTAAGTGATGAATCACCTAATTCTACACCTGAAACTATTACACTGAATTTTATAACTGGAATTTAAATAAAAACTTGAAAAGTAAACAATTAAAATTTAAATTATAAAAACTTCCAGCAGAAGTCTAGGACCAGATGGCTTCACAGGTGATTTCTATCAAACATTAAAGAAGAGTTAATATCTATCATTTTTAAAGAATTCCAAAATATAAAAGAGGAAGGACAGTTTCCAAATTAATTCTGTGAGGCCAGCATTACCCTGATGCCAAAGCCAGACAAAGGTACAACAAAAGAAGAAAACTAGAGGCTCCTAATGAACATAATACAAAAATCTCCAACAAAATATCAGTAAAATGAGTCCAACAATACATTAGAAAAAAAAATCATTTATCACAATCAAGTGGAATTTATTCCAAGGATGGAAGGGTAGGTCAATATTTGCAAATCAATTAACATGATACATCACATCAACAAGAGAAAGGACAGACGCACCTGGGTGGGATCAGTCTATTAAGTATCTGACTCTTGATTTCAGCTAAGTTCATGATCTCAGTTTGTGAGTTTGAACCCTACATTGGGCTCTGTGTTCACAGTGAGGAGCCTGCTTGGGATTCTCTCTCTCTCTGCCTATCCCCTGTTTGTGCTTTTGCTCTTCTCTCTCTCTCAAAAATAAACTTTAAATCAAAATAGAAATGACAAAGATCATATGATCATTTCAATAGATGCAGACAAATTATCTCACAAAGTGCAATATCCATTGATGATACAAACTGTCAACGAAGTAGGTTTACAGGGAACATACCTCAACATAATAAAGTCCCCATATGAAAAACCCACAGCTAACATCATACTTAACTGGGAAAAACATTGCTTTCTTGCTAAGATCAGGAATAAGATAAGGGTGTCCACTCTCACCACTTTTATTTAACCTATTACTGGAAGCCCTAGCCAAAGCAATCAGATAAGAAATAAATACCATCCAAATTGGTAGAGAAGTACAATTGTCACAATTTGCAGATGACATGGTATATAGAAAACCAAAGATTCCATAAAAACGCAACTTAGTACTGCTAAGTAAATTCAGTAATGTCACAGAATACAAAGTAAATATCAGAAATATTGTACTGAATAGATTAAAATACCTAGGAATAAACCTAACCAAGGAAGTGAAAGACATGTACACTCTGATAACTATAAGATATTGATGAGAGAAACTGAAGATGACACAAACAAATGGAAATATATTCCATCCTCATGGAAATATTGTTAAAATGTCTCTACCACTACCCCAAATTTAATGTAATCCCTATCAAAATAAGAGCATTTTTCACAGAACATGAAGAAATAATCCTCAAATTTATATGGAACCATAAAAGACGCTGAATAGGCAAAAAACAGTCTTGAAATACAAGAACAAACCTGGAGGTATCATAATCCCAGATGTAGAAAGATACTACAAAGCTGTAGTCATCAAAACAGCACTGTACTGGCACAAAATTAGTCATATAGATCAATGGAACAGAATATAGAGTCCAGAAATAAGCCCACTCATATACTGTCAATCTTTAACAAATGAATCAAGAATACACAATGAGGAAAAGACTCTCTTCAGCAAAGAGTGTTGGTAAAACTAGACTGCTACATGCAAAAGAATAAAACCAGATCACTTTATTACGCCATACACAAAATGAACTCAAAATGGATTAAAGACATCATGTGAGACCTGAAAACATAGGCAACTAGAAGAAAACATAGGCAGTAATTTCTCTGATATAGGCCATAGAAACATTTTTCTAAATATGACTCCTAAGGCAAGGGACACAAAAGCAGAAACAAATTATTGAGACTATGCCAAAATAAAAACATTTTGCTTAGCCAAGAAAAACCATCAACAAAACAAGAAGGTAACCTAGAGAAGATATTTCTAAATGATAACACTGATAGGGGTTAATATCCAAAATATATAAGGAACTTGTACAACTCAAAAATAAAAAAAACCAAATAATCAAACTTAAAAATTGGAAGAATAGACATTTTTCTGAAGAAGACATATAGATGTCCAACACACCATGAATAGGTTCTTAACAATACTAAAAAGAAAGTCAATTTAAAACCAGAATATATATCACCTCGCCCTTTTCAGAATAGCTAAAATAATAAAGACAACAAATAACAAGTGTCAGCAAGGATGTAGAGAAAAAGGAAAACTTGTATACTGTTGGTGAAAATGCAAATTGGTATATCCACTGTAAAAAACAGTATAGAGGCTTCTCAAGAAATTAGAACTACAATTACCACGTGAAATAAAGTTACCATAATACCACTAGTGGATGTTTACCCAATGAAAACAAAAACACTAATTCAAAAAGATATATGAACCCCTATGTTGATTGAAGTATTATTTACAATAGCTACAATATAAAAGCAACCCAAGTGTCCATCCATAGATGAACAGATGAAGATGTTACATGTGTGTATACACACACAGAAATATTACTCAGTCATAAAAAAAAAAAGAATGAAATCTTGCTGTTTGCAACAATGTGGCTCGAACGTGGGGTTTAATGCTAAGTGAAATCAGAAAAAGACATATCATTTCACTCATATGTGGATTTTAACAAACAAAAGAAAACAAAGAAAAAACAGGGAGAAATCAAGAAACAGACTCTTAGAGAACTAGTCATTGCCAAAGGGGTGGGGGTGGGCAGACAGGGTGAAGTATAGGAGATTAAGAGTACACTTATTTTAGGGGCACCTGGGTGGTTCAGTCGGTTAAGCATCGGACTTCGGCTCAGGTCATGATCTCATAGCTCTTGAGTTCAATCCCTGGGGTGGGTTCTGTGCCGACAGCTCAGAGCCCGGAGCCTGCTTCAGATTCTGTTTGTGTCTCTCTCTCTGACCCTCCCATGCTTGCACTCTGTCTCTGTCAAAAATAAATAAACAGGGGCGCCTCTGTGGCTTAGTCGGTTGGGCATCCGACTTCAGCTCTGGTCATGATCTTGCGGTCTGTGAGTTTGAGCCATATGTCGGGCTCTGTGCTGCCAGCTTGGAGCCTGAAGCCTGCTTTGGATTCTGTGCCTCCCTCTTTCTCTCTGCCCCTCCCCCACTCATGCTCTGTCTCTCTCTGTCAAAAATAAATACATAAATAAATAAACATTAAAAAAATTTAAAAAAGGAGTACACTTATTTTGACTAACTCTGATAAAAGAATAGAATTGTTGGATTATATATTATACCTGAAACTAATATTACACTATATGTTAATTATACTTCAGTAAAATAAATATTTAAAAAAAGAAATTCAATGAATTACATGAAAACTCTGCTTCACAATTCAGTGAAATCTGGAATAAGACTCATCATGAATGGGAGGAATCTTCACCAACCATTCAAGTTATAAACAAATAATCAAATTCTGGAGTTGAAAAATTTAAAGATTGAGATAAAGAATGCAAAGGAGAGCACCTGTAGTACTGCAGGGTAAATGAAGAAAGAATAAAGGACTTGTAGGTAGGAATATAGTATTAACAGAATTAGAAGAGGGAACTTAGATTTGATTAATAAGAGTGAAAGAAGGCTATGAGAGTTAATAGATTCAAACAGAAAGGCAAACATTTGAATAATTGGGATTCCAGAAGGAGAAGAGACAAGAATTGGGACAGAGTTTATTTAAAGAAGTAATAGTTGAGAACTTCCCAATCCTGGGGCAAGAGTTGGACATACAAGTCCACAAGGCTAAAAGACTTTCTATTAATGGAATACAACACGTTTTTTTTTCTAAAACATATTATAACAAAACTATCAAAATCTATAGTAAAGAACCTCAAAGGTAGGGCAAAAGAGAAAGAAACCTAAAAATGAACCACCTTTATGTTACCAACAGATTTCTCAGCGGAGACTCTACAGTGAATTGGAGACCAGAAAGACATACTCAAAATGTTGAAAGATACATATTGACAGCCAAGGATAATTTATTGAGCACATTTTTCCTTAAGATATGAAGGCAACACAAAGGCTTTTCCAGATAAATAAAAGCAGAGCTAGCTCACCACCATAGACCTGCAGTGCAGAAAATACTGAAAGGAGTTCTTGAAGCTGAAATAGGAAAACCCTAATTAGTGACATGAAAACGTGAAAATACGTGAAGACATACTTTCTAGAATTAGAAAACGCTATATTAGGATGGCATATGAACATCGGTAGCAAAAAGATAAAATGAAAAGAGGTTTAAATACAGCTATAGCTACTCTATTTTTTTAATTGATGCAAAATATAAAAACAGATAAACTGTGACCAAAAAAATACATGAGGAGTAAATGATAGAGCCTTATAGTTGAATGAAAATGAATTTCTATTACCATTAAATGGATTGTTTTATCTACAAGATATTTTATGTAAGCCTTATGACAACCACAAGGCAAAAATCTAGAGTAGATCCACATGATATGTTTAAAAGGGGGGAGAAGGAACAAAATATGGCACCATGAAAAACCACCAATTTATAAAGGCAAGCAGAAAGGAAAAAAACAAACAAACATTGGATATATAATACAATGAACAAATAATCAATAAGATGGCAGTACTAAGTCTTTACATATCAACAATCATATTCAATATAAATTCATTGAATTCACGAATTGAAAGCACATAATGGCTGGTTGGATAAAAACAAAACAAAACAAACAAACAAACAAACAAAAACAAGCTCTTCCTATATGCTACCTATAAAAGACTGCCTTTACATCTAAAGACAAATATAGGCTCAAAGTGAAGATATGGAAGATTTCCCATGCAAATTGCTACTTAGAGTGTTAATAGCCATACTTCTGTCAGACAAAATAGGCTTTAAGACAAAACTGCAACATGAGACAAAAAGATTATAATGATAAAGCAGTCAATACATCGAAAAGACATCATAATTATAAAAATATACATAACCATCATCAGAAGACCTGAACACATTAAGCAAATACTAACAAACCTGGAGGGAGTAATATAAAGACAGATACTAATAGTAAGAGACTTCAGTACCTCACTGCCATCAATGGAGAGATCGTCCAGACAGATAAAGAAGGAAACATTAGAATTGAACCATATTTTATAGCAAATAAACTTTATAGACATCCATACAACATTCCATCCAACAGCAGCAGAACACATATTCTTCTCAAATGCACACAGAACTTTCTCCAGGGAAGATCTTATGATAAAAAACTCTGTAATGGTCATAAAGATGCTCAATGCACTTAAGAGAAGAATGGATGAAGAGTGAAACTTCTACAAGGGGAAAATATAAGAAAGTACCCAGCTAAGTCACAGAGCTGAATACAGTAACTGAAAAACACACTAGAGGGACTCAACAGAAGTCTGGGTGAATCAGAAGAATGGATTCGTACCCTGGAAGGCAAAACAATGGAACTCATGCAGACAGAGTAGCAAAAGGAAAAGAGAACATTAAAAAGTGAAGATACATCAAGAAACAGATTTGACAACATTAAGTACAATCACATACATATTTTATAGATCCTAGAAGAAGAGAGAAAGGGACAGAAAACCTGTGCATTGCTGCTGGAAATGTAAACTGATTTGAAGAAATGATGAGAGAAATGAACAGAGAAAGGGACAGAAAACCCATGCATTGTTGCTGGAAATATACTGATTCTAAAAATTACAGGTAAAAACTTCTCTAATTCTGGGGAGGGAAACAGACATCTATCAAGGTCCAGAAACCCCAGAATGTTCCCACTAAGATAACCCAAAGGATCTACCCCAAGGCATATTATAATTAAAATGTCAAAAAGTTAAAGACAAAAAGAATCTTAAAAGTAGCAAATTAAAAACAACTTGGAATGTACAAGAAAACTCCATAATAATATATTTTTCAGCAGAAACTTTCAGGCAATAAGAGAATGGGACAATATTTTCAAAAGAGCAAAATGAAGATACTTCCAAGAATAACTCAGGAAAATTATCATTAAGAATAGAAAAAGTCAGGGGCGCCTGGGTGGCTCAGTCGGTTAAGCGGCCAACTTCGGCTCAGGTCATGATCTCGCGGTCCGTGAGTTCAAGCCCCGCGTCGGGCTCTGTGCTGATAGCTCAGAGCCTGGAGCCTGTTTCAGATTCTGTGTCTCCCTCTCTCTGACCCTCCCCTGTTCATGCTCTGTCTCTCCCTGTCTCAAAAATAAATAAAACGTTAAAAAAAATTAAAAAAAAAAAAGAATAGAAGTCAGTGAAGAAATGGGCAGAAGACAGGAATAGACATTTGTCCAAAGAAGACATCCAAATGGCTAACAGACACATGAGAAGGTGCTCAACATTGCTTATCATCAGGGAAATACAAATCAAAACTACACTGAGATACCACCTCATATGGGGCAGAGTGGCTAACATTAACAACTCAGGAAATAATAGATGTTGGCAAGGATGTGGAGAAAGGGGAACCCTTGTGCATTGTTGGTGGGAGTGCAAACTGGTACAGCCACTCTGGAAAATAGTGTAAAGGTTCCTCAAAAAATTAAAAATAGAATTACCCTATGACCTAGCAATAGCACAAAAAGGAGTTTATCCAAATGATACAGGAGTGCTGATTCATAGGGGCACATGTACCTCAATGTTTATAGCAGCACTACCAACAATAGCCAAATATGGAAAGATCCCAAAGGTCCATCAACTGATGAATGGATGAAGAGGATATGGTTTATATATGCAATGGAATACTACTTGGCAATGAGAAAGAATGAAATCTTGGCATTTGCAACAATGTGGATGGAACTGGAAGGTATTACGCTAAATGAAAGAAGTTAGAGAAAGACAGATACCATGTTTTCACTCATATGTGGAAGTTGAGAAACTTAACAGAAGACCATGGGGGAAGGGAAAGAAAAAAAAATAGCTACAAACAGAGAGGGAGGCAAACTCTAAGAGACTTTCAAATACAGAGAACAAACTGAGGGTGGATAGGGGTGAGAGGATGGGGGTGGGGCAGAGAAAATGAGTGATGGGCACTGAGGAGGGCACTTGTTGGGATCAGCACAGGATGTTGTATGTAAGTGATGAATCATGGGAATCTACTCTTGAAGCCAAAAACACACTGTATACAATAAATTATATAAAAATAAATAAATAACAAAGTGAGTATAAAGTCATGTACCTCAATATAAAAAATGCCATATGTAACAAACTCATAGCTAGTATCATATTCAATGGTGAAAAACAGAAAGATTTTCCTCTAAAATAAGGAATAAACCAAGAATGTCCATTTTTTGATATTTTTATTCAATATAGTATTGGAAGTCCTGGCCACAGCAATTGGGCAATAAATAAATGGCATCCAAATGGAAAATGAAGAAGAAAAATTGTCACTATTTGCAAATAACACTGTAAATTTAAAATCCTAAAGACTCCACCAAAAACACAGGCTAATAAATGAAATCATTAAAGTTACAGGATACAAAAATTAATATACGAAAATCTGTTGGGCTTCTACACACTAATAATAACCTAAGAGCAAGAGAAATCCCATTTACAAATTCATCAAAAAGAATAAAATATGTATGAGTAAATGTGACAAAGGAAGTGAAAGATTTAGACACTAAAAACAGTAAGACATTGAAGAATGATAATGAAGACATGTATAAATGAAAAGCTATCCTATGCTCATTGTTTGGAAGAATTAATATTACTAACATGTCCATCTGCCCAAAGTCATGTACAGGTTTAATGTAATCCCTATCAGAATTCCAATGGCATTTTTCATAGAGCTAGAACAAATAATTATAAAATCCGCATGGAACTACAAAAGATACCAAATAGCAAACAAACAAACAACAACAACAACGAAACAAAAAAACCTTGGGAAAGAAGAATTCCTGAGGGATCATGCTCTGTGTTAGCTACAGTATTCAAAGCAGTGTGGTACTGTCATTCAAAAGAAAGATAAGAAGGAAAAAGAAGGAGAGAGAAGAAGGAGGAAGAAGAAAGAGAGGAAGGAGAAAAAAAGGAGAAGGAGAAGAAGAAAGGTAGAGGAGGATAAGGAGGAGGAGGAGGAGAAGAAGAAGGAAAAAAGGAAAAAGAAAGAGAAAAAGAAAAAAAGGAAAAAGAAAATGAACTTTCAGATGAATGGAACAAAATAGAGAGCTTGGAAATAAACCCATGCATATGCGGTAAATTAATTTATGACAAAGGAGGCAGGAACATAGAACGACAAAGAACAGTCTCTTCAGTAAATGACGTTCAGAAAACTGGACAGCTACATGAAAAAGATTGAAACTAGACCACTATCTTCTACCACATAAAAAAATAACTCAAAATGGATTGATGATTTGAATGTGAAACTCCCAGGGAAACAAACAAACAAAAAACAAACAAAAAAAATAGGCAGTCAACTCCATGTCCTTGCTCTTAGCTGGTTTTTTTTGTTTGTTTGTTTTTGTTTTTTTTTGGATCAGACTCCAAATGCAAGGGCAATGAAAATAACAAAAGCCAAAATAAACAAATGGGACTATGTCAAATTAAAAATCTTTTGTGGGGGCGCCTGGGTGGCGCAGTCGGTTAAGCGTCCGACTTCAGCCAGGTCACGATCTCGTGGTCCGTGAGTTCGAGCCCCGTGTCGGGCTCTGGGCTGATGGCTCGGAGCCTGGAGCCTGTTTCCGATTCTGTGTCTCCCTCTCTCTCTGCCCCTCCCCCGTTCATGCTCTGTCTCTCTCTGTCCCAGAAATAAAATAAACGTTGAAAAAAAAATTAAAAAAAAAAATCTTTTGTGCAGCAAAGGTAACCATTCACAAAATAAAAGGAAACTTGAATTGGAGAAAATATTTGCAAGTCACATATCCAATGAGGAGATAATACCCTAAATATATAAAGACCTCATGCAACTGAAAATCAAATCAAATAATCCAATTTAAAACTGGGGAGAAAATCTGAGTAGAGAGTTTTCTGAAGACATGCAGATGGCCAACAGACACATGAAAAGATGCCCAACATCACTAATTAGAGAAATACAAATCAAAACTACAATGATATATTACTTCACACCTGTCATGATGACTATTATCAAAAAGATAAGAAATAAGTGTTGGCAAGCATTTGGGAAAAAGGGAACACTCATTCACTGTTGCTGGGAATGTAAACTAGTGTAGATACTATGGATAATAGTATAGAACTTCCTGGAAAAAATTAAGAATAGAATTAACCGGATGTGGAATTGCCAGATCATAAGGTAACTGTCTGAAGAAAACAATAACATTAATTTATAAAGCAGTATGTATCCCTATTGTGTTCATGCAGTATTATTTACAACATCCAAGATCTAGAAACAATCTAAGCATTCACCGATATATGAGTGGATAAGAAAGAAGTTACACACACACACACACACACACACACACACACACACACACACAATGGAATACTACTCAATCATAAAAAGAATTCAATCAGGTCATTTGCAACAACATGGATGGGCCCTAAGGGTATTAAGCTAAATTAAAGTGGAGAAAAACAAAACTTCATTATTGCACTTTAAATAGAATAAAAAAAAAAAAAAAAAAAACAAAACATACAAAACAAAATCCTGACTCAAAGAGACAAAGAACAGAATTGCTTGCCAGAGCAGACAAGGAAGGGTTGAGGATGAAATGGGTTAAGGAGATTAAGAGGCACAAACTTCCAGATATTAAGTGATTTTAAGGCTTGTGGCTGTATCGCACACCATGAAGATTACAAACCATTTTCTTCATCTGTAATATCTTGAGTGTTCAACAAAATCATTTTAAAGCCCAAAGTACAGTGCCCAGCACAGAGTAAAGACTCAATAATATTGTAATGTCAATAATATAGTAATGACTTTGTATACTGACAGATGGTAACCAGACGCTTATTGTGGCCGTCAGTTTGTATGTATACAAATTTCAAATCACTATGTCATACACCTGAAACTAAAAATACTATTGTACATCAATTAAACTACACTTTTTAATGGGGAGAGGAAATACACTCTTTTTCCAAAGAAGGCATCCAAATTCCCAACCAGCACAAAAAAATGATGGTCAACATCACTAATCACGAGGGAAATGCAAATCTAAAGAACAATGAGATGTCACCTCACACCTGTTAGGATGTTAGATAAAAAGTGCCAGTGGGCTTATACACTTTTGGTGAAAATATAAATCGGTTCAGTCAATATGGAAACAATATGGAAATTCCTCAAAAAATTAAATATAAATCTACCGTATAATCTAGCAATTCCACTTCTGGGCATATATCCAAAGAAAATAAAAACAAAATGTCAAAGAGAGCTATGTACCCCTGTGTCCACTGCAACATTATTCACAATAGCCAAGATACGGAAACAACCTAATATCAGTTAATAAATGAATTGCTCAAGATATAGTATACATATGAAAAATGGGATATTTTTTCAGCCATGAGGAAAAAGAACATTCTGCTATGTGCAACAACATAGATGGACCTTGAGGGCGTGATGCTAAATGAGTTAAGTCACACAGGGAAACACTAACAATGTATAATATCACTTGTATGTGGGTTCTAAAAAAGCACAAATGAGGACAGTTGGGTGACTCAGTTGGTTAAGCCTCTGACTTCAGCTCAGGTCACCATCTCACGGTTTGTGAGTTCGAGTCCCACATCAGGCTCTGTGATGACAGCTCAGAGCCTGGAGCCCACTTCGGATTCGGTGTCTCCCTCTCCCTCTCTCTCTGCCCTTCACTGCTCACACTCTGTCTCTCCTTTGAAAATAAATAAACATTAAAAATAGGTTTTTTTTAAAACCCAGCTCAAAAACAGAGTAAAATGTTGATTACCAGGGGATGAGAGGTCTGGGCACAGGAGTTGTTTAAGGGTAAGAGACTAAATCTTAATTATCATAAGCACTAAAAAAAATGGTAATGATGTGATGTGACAGAGATACTAATTATTACTGCAATGGCAACCATATTACAATATATACATGTATAAAATCAGCATATTGTACACCTTAAATTTATGTGATATTATGTGCCAAATAGAGTTCAATAAAATAAAATTAAGATAAATCAGCAAATTACGAAAACAAAAGTTTGTTCAAACTTGAATTCTTCCCTTGATACCATATAATGGAGGCAACAATAATGAAGAATGTATACCAAGGAGTCGTCTGAGGTTCCAGTCCTGACTCCACCTTTACTGCCTGTGTAATCTTGAGCAATTTGGCTACAGTTTCTGCAAACCATTTTCTTCATCTGTAATATTTCGAGTGTTCCACAAAATAATTTTAAAGCCCATAGGACAGTGTCTG
The DNA here is from genome assembly GCF_014898765.1 of Herpailurus yagouaroundi. NCBI lineage: Eukaryota > Metazoa > Chordata > Mammalia > Carnivora > Felidae > Herpailurus > Herpailurus yagouaroundi. Next base: position 19,810,270 of record NW_024412396.1, on the reverse strand, counting down.
GCACAGAGTAAGGACTCAATAAATGAGTTGTTTTTATTGTTGCTAATTTCTTTCAGTTTTCATCTAAATATTACCAAAGAGCCACTCTTACTGATTCTAATAAAAGAATTTTTAATACTTTAATTTAGAGGTATTTTTAAAGCATCTTATAAAAGCTATCTTCCTAGGAAATACATATATGAAAATCAAACAAAAAATCTACATATATATTTGGGGAATTTACAAACCCCTGACATCTTCCCTCTACTTGAAATGTCAACCATAGTTAATTATTTTATTAAAGAGACTTTGATCATTAGACTTAGCAAAGAGACAGAGAGATATTGTTGTTTATTTGATGTTATTCTTTCTTCACAGTTGAGTCTATGACAACCCCCACATAACACCTCGCAGTCATTAGTACACTTATATAATGTTGGGGGTCATATAATTTACCATCCAAACACAGCATCCTATTAGGAATTAAAAGAGTCACTATTAATCACATCAGCAAATAGGCATAAATGGACATTGCCCATTTGTAGAACTTATAGTCATTCTATATAATGCATTTATAGGTCACCATTGAAAATACAGAAAACTGACATTCCCTATCACTTAAAGTGATCTGCTAATTCATATCTTTTATTATTTTCCCTTAAGTTCAATACTAGTACTTGTAAGAGCACATATTGACTAGGCCGGAGATAAGCCTTGAGTAAAGTGTATGTGAAACTAACCAATGTTTCTATCTAAAGGTTTCTCCATCTCTGAGGAGATAAATTCTCAACTGTAATATAATATTTTAGAAACTACTTTACCAATATCAATAGTTGGAAAAAGCCTAAGGTAGCTTTTTGATATGTCCTCAGTTCTGCATAGAACATGGGAGCCCTTTGGGAAAGAACTTAGAAGTTATTTTAAGAAGGGATCAAATATATGCTACTAACAAGTCTGACTGGCTGGTGATGACAAGCACAAAGGAAAGCCTGTGATAGCAATCATGAGTGAGAAAATTCCCAGAACAGCTGGCCAGGTGAGGAGAACAGCCGGGAAGTCAAGACAACAGCAATTCCAACGTAATTAATTACCACCTGACCTACTACAGGCACACCCTCCCCTTTCCCAACTATTTACTTCCTGCTTTCTGAATGCCTATACCTCTGTGAGGAGCATGACTGTGAGATCTAGGTGTCCATGTGTCACGAGGAACATGGAGACATTCAGAAAGTAAGTTCCCATGGACACACAGGTAATGGTGGCTTTGAACCAAAGTTTGCTCCTTCTGTAATCCCTCTATCTTTTCAAGATATGATGGCATTATCTATGAAAAGTTTTCCAAATTCGCTCTCCCATATTTCAATCATAAAATGTATTCAGAGCAACTGCAGAAATCTTGTTTACCTCATATTCAATTCCATTGCCATTCTACATATAGCTGTATCCCCCCCACAATTCTTATTACAACAAAACCATAATTAGGTAATGTCAGTTTACAAAAATCCAAAGCTTTCCAGAGTCTGTAGGATAAAAGTTAAAAAAAAAAAAAAATCATCAAGACACAGGCCCAGAAACCAGCACAACTCCATTACCTCTTTATTACACTGGTTAAAGCAGCCATAGAGGACTCTCAGATCCTAAGAGAGGGAAGCCCTATCTCTTGGTGGGAAGAATGTCTACGTTTATGATCTGTACCGTGTATAGTACTAGTTCAAATGCACAGGCTAGAGAGACAAACAATAGCTCAAAGCCAAGATGTGGTACTTATTAGATGTGAGATTTTAGGAAAGTTATTACACTGAGTTTTAGTTTCCTTAATAATCCATAAGGTCAAGGTGAAGATTACATAAAATAATGCACGCAACATGCTTAGCCAATCCTTTGCCAAAGAATGTACTCACTAAAACTTACTGCAACCTACATTTCAGCACCATTCCTCACACATTTTCCATTGAGGCCCAATTTCGTCCCCAGGAGCCATGTGACAATGTCATTTACAGGTGACAAAACCAGAGGATGTGTGCTACTAATGGAGACTGTGGATGCTAAACATCCCACAATGTGCAACAGAGCACACAACAACAACATTCTGACCCCAAATGACAATAAAAACACTCCTTCAGCAAAAATTTAAAAATCGTCAGAAATGTACTCAAAGATTTCCGGTTTCCTTTTTTTGACTCAAAATATTTCTCTGGGTGACAACTCGTTCTCCTACTTAACACAACCAGAAACGACATGTGAGAGGTTCAAATCAAAAGGAATGTTCTTTTTTAATTTTTTTTTCCAACATTTATTTTTATTTTTGGGACAGAGAGAGACAGAGCATAAACGGGGCAGGGGCAGAGAGGGAGACACAGAATTTGAAACAGGCTCCAGGCTCTGAGCCATCAGCCCAGAGCCCGACACGGGGCTCGAACTCACGGACCGCGAGATCGTGACCTGGCTGAAGTCGGACGCTTAACCGACTGCGCCACCCAGGCGCCCCTCAAAAGGAATGTTCTTAACGAAACCTTCACTTTTCCTTGAACCTGAAGAAATTTTTCCATCTTCTCTATTCTCAAAGTATTTGATACACTGATGCCAACTCTCCCTCAATATTGTGTTTGTATTTAATTTTCTGTGGAGTTTTTCTGTTATAGATTTGGAGACTTTCTTAGGCCAAAGAGCGTGTCTTAATTATTTATAAATAAATCCTTCACCATTTTTCATTGCTCATAATGTTTGAATGAACTAGACAATCAAAAGTATAATTGATTTATTTTGGAGAATTAAATCATGCATTGAAATTAGAGCAGGTGTATATGTTGGTGGCAATGTAAATTGCTATATCCAACGGAGACAACAGTACAAAGTTTCTTCAAAAAATAAAAAAACAGAATTCCCATATGATCCAGTAATTCAACTACTGGGAATTTACTCAGTAAAAACAAAAACACTAATTCAAAAATTTATATGTACTCATCTGTTTTCTGCAGCATTATTTACAATAGTCAAGATATGTTAGTAAATCAAGTATCCATTCAAAGATGAATAAAGAAGATGTGGTAAGTCTATGTATATATTATATACACATACACAGTGGATTATTAGTCATAAAAAAGAATGAAATCTTGCAATATGCAACGACATGGATAGATCTAGAAGCTATAATGCTTAGAGAAATAAATTAATTAGAGAAAGACTAATACTCATCTGTGGAATTTAAGTAACAAAGCAAACAAAGGAGACAAACCAAAAGACAGACTTTTAAATACAGAGAACTAACTGGTGGTTGGCCATGGGGAAGGGGGAGGGAGAGGGACACTTTATCTTGATTAGCACTGAGTAATGCATAGAATTGTTGAATTGTTATATTGTACACCTACTAATACAGCACTATGTTATACTTCAATTTAAAAAAGGAAAAAAATTACAATTGAAATGTCATAGCCTAATTTCATTCTGTAAAGTGGAGTATATATTTGAAAAAATAGCTTAACTGATTGCTTCTTGTGACTGGCAATATTTTAAGTATTTATAGGTATGCATACATTTAGATATAGAACTAATCTAGAACTCATCGAAATCAACCAGGATTTGTGGTGTGGATATTGACATACTACTGTCTGCTAAAATTTAATTTTTTCTGTACTCTTATATGAGTAGAGAAGATGGAGTTTAGGGAAATTATTTGAAAATCTTAAACTCACAAACAGCTTTATATTAGATAATTTTTTTCCATTATCAAATTGTGCCTTATTATAATTTCAGTTTTGTGATGTTTTAGCTTTCTCTATACATCTGGCACAAAGCTGACAACAATGAGAATTCAATACTTGAAATAGCTTTCTAGTCACTCAGAAAAATAAAGAATGCTTTCTCTGATTGAATTTCTAGAATGCCTCCTACAGAATAATTTAATTTCTAAATAGCTTAATAGAAGATAAATATCAAGATCAAATGAGGAAACACTAGCATAATAATCATTGAATTTATTTTTATTAATATGCAACTGGAATATTCATCTAAAAATACATTTATATGCACTGAATCACTTCCTGGACATCTAAAATTATTTAGAAAGTAATTATCAGCATGTTTCTAACTGTATTTAAATATGGTTATAAGCAGAAACTTAAATGAGATTTAAAAGTGATCTGTAAAGGGAAATATTAATATCAAAAAAGTAGAACTCTACTACATGCATTTTTCTCAAAAGCATTGTAGTTTAGGAAGGTACAAAGATAATTTTCCTCTGGTGGTGCATAGTATACTATTCAAAAACCATGAAAGGGCATTTCTTTATGGCCCTATCATTCATACACAACAACTATAGGTATGACAAAAAGCTATAAATTAGGTATTACACTTGAGAGCTGTTCAATCACTCAGAAATACATGTTTAAATATCCTTGTTAGTTGCAATGTTTTTTCATAAAAAGTGTGGTTATTTTGCATCTTATTTTCTGTGTACTTATTTCTAACTAATTTACAATTTATTTCAATTTAGTTTTATTTCTACATATATCTTATATTTCTAGATATACTTTTTTTTTTCTTTTTGAAACTATCCTTCACACTCCATCTGCAGATTGCTTTAGTGTAATTTACTTATAAATTATCAGGTCTCTTTCTTCTACTCTTCCTCTTACTGCTAAAGACTTCACAGTTTTAAAGTGCAATATGCATTTCTGGGATGCATGTAAGTACTACTGATCTATCATTCTGTATTTAAATATATGGAAAATAAGATGGTTAAGGATAAGCCAATTAAAACATTTATAAATGAGTATAAGTTATACACAATGTTATCTGTTATCACCCACTTAATGATACTGAAAAAAGACATAATTTCTAAATTTTTTAATGTTTATTTAGAGAGAGATTGTGACTGGGGGAGGGGCAGAGAGAAAGGGAGAGTGAGAATCTCAAGCAGGTTCTGCTCTGTCAGCTCAGAGACTGATGCCGGGCTCGAACCCACAAACTGTGAGATCATGACCTGAGCCAATATTAAGAGCCAGATGCTTAACTGACTGACCCACCCAGACACCCTAACAGTAGACACAACTGATAGCAAAAATCAGACAGAAGTCCAGGCATAAGACTTGAGGGAAAAAACACATTGTAGTGTGGCAGTATGAAACCTGAAAATAAATTTCCATGGCACACAACAAGTGACAAATGTATCTCTACATTTGCATGCCTTTATGTTTACTGACTACTAAGTTTTTGTAAAAAAAAAAAAAAAAAAAAATCTATGTTTTCTGGACCAACAAAAGCCACTTTGAAAATCCTATCAAAGTGTGTCCTGGAATACAATACACACTTACATAAAATTTACGAGACACAGATACGAAGTTCAAAACAAATATAAATTATGTGTGCGTAGTGAAATTATTTGTTTAAATAACATTTGTAAAAATATCAAAGTTTATTTTTTTCAGAATGTTGACAGAGCAGACCAATGTTTTTGACAGGAAATATAAAAGTATGAGTAGAGGGGCGCCTGGGTGGCTCAGTCAGTTAAGCGGCTGACTTCGGCTCAGGTCATGATCTCGAGGTCCGTGAGTTCGAGCCCCACATCGGGCTCTGTGCTGACAGCTCGGAGCCTGGAGCCTGTTTCGGATTCTGTGTCTCCCCCTCTCTCTGACCCTCCCCCGTTCATGCTCTCTCTCTGTCTCAAAAATAAATAAACGTTAAAAAAAATTTAAAAAAAATAAATAAAAGTACGAGTAGAATGATTATCAACTGTTAAAAACAAGGCTCAATAATTTTTTTGACTTCTGTGTACCAAAGAGCATAACAATGGTTCAACATGGAGCCATAATTTGGTCCTGTTATTTTCAAACCTTTCTGGAAGTCTATAGAAAGGTGGGGTAGAATCAACAGGGGTTTCGTTAGAAGGCAAAAACTTTCTGAACAAAACAAACACTGCACAAGACTCTAATTCAAAGCTATTGAGTGAAAAACTTGAGTGAAACAAGGGTTAGTTATTGAGATTTCTAGTAAAACGTGTTTAAACATATGCAATTACTTTACTTCCATATGTAGGTATGTTTATAGAAGACATATAGCATATATGTGGGTGTGGTACAAGTGCACATATATGGGTATATATGAATGCACAAGAAAGAAGATAGGAACATATGAATAAACTTCAGAGATAGAGTATTTGAAATCCCATGTGGGAAGTTTAATACCCCTCAGCTTAAAACCTCTCTCAACATAAACACACTAACAGAGGAGTAGATTCATCAGTAAAATAATAGCAAAAACAAGTTCATTCTCCCAGGAAAAGAATCCAAGCGGGCCACACTCACACACACACACACTATATGTATGTATGTATGTATGTATGTATGTATGTATGTGTGTGTGTGTGTGTGTATATATATATATATATATATATATATATATACATTTTTTTAAAAGACAATGAAATGTATACTCATTAAATTTGAGAAAGTAAGTTTGTATATTGTAAAGTTTGGAAATTCCTAAATACTCTTCAGGCTGGGAAGAGACTGCCTCTCCAGGGACTAGGCAATTCATAGAGAGAAGCCAAAGGCCCTGAGCGTGACTTTGATATGCAAAGTAACCAGTTCAAAACAATTTGTCCCTTACCTGGCCAGTGCATCCATCTCATATTCCTCTTACTCATCCCAGGGCCAGGCAGGCAACAGGCAACCAGGTAACCCCCCTATAGTTCAGAGCCTGCTAAGATTATCAAACTAGCCAATCCTTAAGAGTTTACCCTGCCCTGTTTTGCTTTTCCCATGAAAACCCTCCTGAAAGCTCTGGCCTCATGCTTTTACTCCTCTCAACCAACCTGGTGTGTTTTCCTAGCCCTTCACAGACGTCATGCCTCCTGATTCTAGGACATGTGAGTATTTTACAATTGCTTTTGTGAGCCAGTCCTTGGTCTTACCTTGTTACTATATCTGACTGACCATCATACAAGAATATAAAACAAAAGACACAGAGAAAGTTTCAAAGGTATTCTGAAGAAAGAGAAAGAGGTATTGTCTTTCTTTCTGTATGTCCAGAGAGGAAAATCTGCCACAGGAGATTCAAATGAATCTGAGTAATATTGAATTATTACATGGAACAGAATAGCACAGCCATGCCAAACTCAAGCAAACCTCTATCATACTAGTCAGTAATATATTCAGCTTGAAGGTAGGCATATTGAAGAGATTCTGATTGTACCAACTAAACTGGATTATTTTATTAGCAATAAGGACAGGAGGAAATACACAAAGGAAAGTTTTTATAAGTATACTAGTCCAGATAAATAAATAAAAGTAAGGCAAAATATCTTCAGAATTCTAGGGGGAAAATGTCATTATTTCAATGTTTGTAAAGATGCCTGTTTCAAATTAATAGGAAAACTGAGATAGTAATAAGTAAATGTCTTGGGGGACAATTGAGTGTCTAATTTAAAAAATAAGGAAGACCTTACTTTAAATAACTCTGATGAATAAATCAATATAAATTACTAATATTACAATAAAAACAAACACAAATAATCTATGAAACAAGCTTGAGGATTTTTTAAATTTTATTTTTCTAGTTTTTTAAATTTACATCCAAATTAGTTAGCATATAGTGCAACAATGATTTCAGGAGTAGATTCCTTAGTGCCCCTTACCCATTTAACCCATCCCCCCCACCACAACCCCTCCAGCAACCCTCAGTTTGTTCTCCATATTTATGAGTCTCTTTTGTTTTGTCCCACTCCCTGTTTTTATATTATTTTGTTTCCCTTCCCTTATGTTCATCTGTTGTGTCTCTTAAAGTCCTCGTATGAGTGAAGTCATATGATTTTGTCTTTCTCTGACCAATTTTGCTTAGCAAAATACCCTCTGGTTCTAGCCACGTAGTTGCAAATGGCAAGATTTCATTCTTTTTGATTGCCGAGTAATACTCCATTGTATATCTATACCCCATCTTCTTTATCCATTCATCCATCGATGGACATTTGGGCTTTTTCCATACTTTGGCTATTGTTGGTAGTGCTGCTATAAACATGGGGGTGCATGTGTCCCTTCAAAACAGAACACCTGTATCCCCTGAATAAATGCCTAGTAGTGCAATTAATGAGTCGTAGGGTAGTTCTATTTTTAGTTTTTTGAGGAACCTCCATACTGTTTTCCAGAGTGGCTGCACCAGCTTGCATCCCCACCAACAATGCAAAAGAGATCAATCCTCTTTCTCCGCATCCTCGCCAACATCTATTGTTGCCTGAGTTGTTCATGTTAGCTGTATCTCATTGTGGTTTTTATTTGTATTTCCCTGACAATGAGTGATGTTGAGCATTTTTTCATGTGTTGGTTGGCCATCTGGATGTCTTCTTTGGAGAAGGGTCTACTCACATCTTTTGTCCATTTCTTCACTGGATTATTTGTCTTTTGGGTGTTGAGTTTGAGAAGTTCTTTATAGACTTTGGATACTAACCCTTTATCTGATATGTCATTTGCAAATAGCTTCTCCCATTCTGTTGGTTGCCTTTTAGTTTTGCTGATTGTTTCCTTCACTGTGCAAGAGCTTTTTATTTTGATAAGGTCCCAGTAGTTTATTTTTGCTTTTGTTTGAGGATTTTTTTTTTATTAGGGATTTCTACTCTGGATCCAATGTGTAGATAAATAATTCACTGATTACTGGACTTCTGAAATTTGTATTTATATAAGAATTTGTTCTGGTTTAATATTTTTATAAGATTAATGAAAAATTTATACATTTTAATTTTTATATATTTATCATAATAAAACTAATTCAATTACACACACAGCTTATTTTTTAATCCCTTTAAAGTAATTTATACTGACCATAATAATTATATGGAATATTGAAATGGTCCAAAGGAAAATCTAGAAATTTATGTCTGGACAGTCAAATTTATGTTGGTTGTAAAATGGATATAAAGAAATACTTTAAAATGTCCATTCATCCCATATCCTTTATTGTGTTCTGCATTAAGAATGTGCCTCCTTAAATTAAGACAAAGTCTCACATATACATGTAAAAAACTGGAAGTTGAATAAAAAAAAAATCCAACATTAGCCAGCTTAAGCAGAAGGTGAAATACATGAAGCCTCCTAATTAGGAAATGCACAATGGGATCTGAGTACAGGCATTGCTATATCCAATTGCTCAACCATGAAACATGGACCTCTTCTTCCTCCCTTCATCTTAGCTCTGCTCTCTTATGAATTGGCTCTATTCTTAGATAAACTCGCCAAGAAATTGCAAAATTTGTCACTTCATTTATAGTTTAACTTGTCCTTAGAGCCTGTAAATCACTGATAAAGTATAATTCCCTCCCCCACCTCAGAACTCAAACTAACCATTGAGAAAACCAACAATACCAACCAAAAAATCTCTACTGCAGCTGGAGTTTTGTGCCATTTCTAGAGAAGAAAAATGGATCCAACTGATAAAAACGCAAACAAAAAATGAGATCATGATGGACATTTGGGCTCTTTCCATAATGTGGCTATTGTTGATAGGGCTGCTGTAAACATCAGGGTGGATGTGCCCCTCTGAATCAGTATTTTTGCATCCTTAGCAATTATGCTAAGGAAAGTAAGTCAGAGAAAGACAAATACCATGTGATTTTACTATGTGGAATTTAAGAAACAAAACAGGTGAACGTAAGGGGGAGAAAAAGAGAGGCAATCATAACAGACTCTTAACTATAGACAGCAAACTGAGGGTTGCTAAAGTAGAGGTGGGTAGAAGGATGGGTTAAATGGGTGATGGGCATTAAGGAGGGCACTTGTGACGAGCTCTGGGTGTTGTATGTAAGTGATGAATCACTGGATTCTACTCCTGAAAACAATACTATACTATATGTTAACTAACTAGAATTTAAATTTAAAAAAATGGGGTGAGTGAATTGTATTTGCCAAAAAAGGCAGGCGGGACAAAAGAAAGAAATGTCCTCTGCAATATATAAAAGGGGGAAACTAAACAGTAGACTCAACCTTTGGGAAAGCGTGTGATTATAGCACATGGTGAAGAATTGGAAATGTGGAGAAAAACTCCAATTTGTTATTAGATATTCTTATTTAAAATTGTGTTATAGTACATGCATACCAAGATATTACTATAGTAACTCATAGGATTAAGAACTGTATGTATACACATTTGTAGGAAGAAAAGTATGGAGTTCCTTTGATACAAGATGGGTAAGATACTTCCCTCCATGCCCCTTTTCTTTGGGCATTTACTTTAAATAATCTGTCAGTGTAAATGCTTCCTCTGCCCCTTTGAAATGTAGGTAACTATTTTATTTATTTATTTATTTATTTATTTATTCATTCATTCATTCATTCATTCATTCATTCATATGTTTATTTATTTATTTCGAGAGAGAAAGAGAGAGAGACAAGCAGGGGAGGGTCAGAGACAGAAGGAGACAGACAATCCCAAGCAGGCTCTGCACTATCAGCACAGAGCCCTCACGACCCATGAGATCATGACCTGAGCCAAAATCAAGAGTTGGATGCTTAACTGCATGAGGCACCCTTTAAGTAAATCATTTTTAAAGCTAACTAGACCTCTTGCCAGCTTTATAACCCAGAAATCTTTTCTTCAAGGACCTGAGAACCAGCTTTTTGAAATGTAATCATCAAAAAGACAGTATCCCACCTCCCAGTGTTCCTGGAAGGGTGGCAGCCTAGCTTCAGCTGGGGCTGGGCTCCAAGTTGCAAACATACCTACTTGAGTAACAGACAAAAATTTTATTTTTCTTTCAGATATCGGCAGTTAGCAATCACAGGCGGCTATGCCAGTTACCAGGTGAATTGAGAATGAACAATATGTGACAAGTGTTGCTGTCCCTCTACTTAAAGACTACTGTTTGAGAATACATAAGAAATGAGTGGCACCTACCCCTTATATGAAAGAATGAGACTTTTCTATCTTGGAATCCCTTTAGCAGATGTCCTGTGATGTGCATCACATTCTGATTTCTTGCTTTTTCAATAATAAAAGCCGTTTCCTTACTCTTCTATATTTGTGGAGAGGTTGACAAGAGATTTGTTTGAAAATTGTTCTGTCCCCCAACAGAACCTTATTAAAGCTAAAAAGTACCAAGGTCTTAAGAGTGCAAAATAGCAATGCCCAATGGAATTATAATGCTAGCCACATGTATATTTTTAAGTTTTCTATTGTTTTCTATTTACCATGTTAAAAAGTATAAAGAAAAAGTTTGAAATCTGGCCAGTATTTTACATGTACGGCACTTCTCAAATCAATGTTAAAGTTTCCTTGGAAATAACTGACTGTATTTAGATTTTGTTGTTAAATGTGCAAGTGAAAAAGTAGATTCATATAATTAACTTGTTCCAAGCATACTTAAAGGTTTTTCAATCATTCCAAGATCACTTTTTAAATTGAAATTCAGAAAAATCTGTGTCACAATAACCCCATTTAAAGTGCTCAATATTCAGGGGCGCCTGGGTGGCTCAGTCGGTTGAGCATCCGACTTCGGCTCGGGTCACAATCTCGCGGTCCGTGAGTTCGAGCCCTATGTCGGGCTCTGTGCTGACTGCTCAGAGCCTGGAGCCTGTTTCACATTCTGTGTCTCCCTCTCTCTCTGACCCTCCCCCATTCATGCTCTGTCTCTCTCTGTCTCAAAAATAAATAAATGTTAAAAAAAAATTAAAAAAAAAATAAAGTGCTCAATATTCACTTGTGGCTGACCAGTAACTACCATATTAGATAGGTATATAAATAGGTTCAAAACTTCACTAATTGGTACCAGCAGCAGTAGGTGGTATAGACAGCTGAGCCCATGCCATAGGAAAGGAACAATACCACAAGCAACAGAGAAACCAGAATTGTAATTAAGCAAACTTTGATGGGTATTACTAACCTACATTTTTGGAATTGTTGATGAAGAGAGACATAACCCAGTAAACTGCAAAGAAGGAAGACAGAGACACATACTTATATATAGAGATAGAAATGTAAAAATATGGAGATACAGAGATAGAGAGAGAGACCGAAACTGAGATTTCGGAGCACATACAATGTGCTCCTTCAAGGATTCATGGCACTGATTTGGGAAAAATTAGAAGGGTCGCCAAGGAGAATACTGAAGCTGTCTTAGAAATAGTGCTTCTATAAAATGTTCTTTTTCTGTCACTTTGTATTCAAAGCAGTGTAGTGTAAATGACACAAATGTTAAAGAAACATTTCTTTGAGTGAGAACTAGTAGAAACTGTGGAGGCATCTAAACCAAGAAAATAATACACGCACATTCATTTGATCTTTTGAATAAATCTTAACATTAATAGCCCTGTGATGAGCTTACCATCTGCTTTTCTGAAAACAATTATTTTTCTAAATGTGCCACACTTATAAGCATTGCTACAATAGAGAATTTGGAAGAATGATGTTTAATGGTGTAGCAGTTTATTAATATCAAACTGTCTGAAGTATAATGAATGCCAAGATTAGACTACAACAAACTTCTTGGGGCCTATATTCGAATGACGTGAAGTCAGGAAAATTGGTATACTTTTAGGTCAAAAGTGTTATGCTCAAAAGAGTGATCTAACATTCCCTGCTTATGGAGGAGTCTTCCCTCAAGTGTCCTCCTGATGTTCAACTCGAATCCACTTAAGCTAAAGCGTAGGTCAGATTTTTCCTTATGCTCTATGGCCCAAGCTGATAATCACTAAGACAGCACATACAGAACAAAAATACTCTCGAGTATTATGTTAAACCATCGGTACTATTCTAGGGGGCTGGGGAAGCAGGTGCCCTACCTAGCATCTACTCAGCCCAAAAGGTCTCTAAATGCAGCCGCATTTCTGACTTTTGCCTCAAGTACTCTGCCTGGGGGCTCTCCTTTGACTCACAGGCAGACTGTCAATTGGGAATTGGTGCCTTGGGGATAGAGTCACTAAGTTCCAGAGGGATTAAGGTCCAGAAAATCACAGTGGACGCTGATAATATCCAGTGTCTAATACATATTTGGAGGGTCCTTTACTCTTCCTTCTCACTGTCCTAATGCCCCACCAGTGTTCTCCAATAAACAACTTGTATTCAAATCTGTGTGTCAAGGTCCACTCCAGTAGGAACAACAAAAACTAAGGCAAAAAGATACATTTAGGGTCTAGAAAACTCAGATTCTACTTCTCTGGCCAATGAACTGACTTTTATCAAATTCTAAAGAATAAGGATCAGTGACAAGGATAGTACTACGCACACAGTTTAGAAAGATTTTGTTTTAAACAAATCAGATGTCAGTAACTGTTCCCATGAAATCATCTACATAATAGTTCTAAGTCCACACACACACACTCACACACAAAGACACACACCATAAGGCATAGAGATCATGAAATTTTAGAACACACACCAAGGATAAAGAACATAAAAGCTTACAGAGAGAAAAATAATTTGATTTTATCTGGCCAAGACCCATAAAGCATTAGATATCATAACTTGAAATATCAAGAAAGTGATTTAAAATTTTCAGTTAAAAATTATTGACTATAACCTATACTTAGCCAAACTACAAAGATAGGTGTTTTATATTTATTTCTCAAGGAAACAGTATTTCCCATTCACTTGTTCTCAGGGAACTCTGGAAGATTAATTAGATTTTCTCCATCAAAAAAAAAAAAAAATAGGATACAAAGGATCTAGGAAACAAGGAGTCTAACTGGTGAGAGAAAAAGAAAATTCCTGCCACGGGGCGCCTGGGTGGCGCAGTCGGTTGAGCGTCCGACTTCAGCCAGGTCACGATCTCGCGGTCCGTGAGTTCGAGCCCCGCGTCGGGCTCTGGGCTGATGGCTCAGAGCCTGGAGCCTGTTTCCGATTCTGTGTCTCCCTCTCTCTCTGCCCCTCGCCCGTTCATGCTCTGTGTCTCTCTGTCCCAAAAATAAATAAACGTTGGAAAAAAAAAATTTAAAAAGAAAATTCCTGCCACAATGACAGCCGTGCAGCAGGCCCACAGAGAAACCAATTGAAACTGGAGGAAGAGGTGCTCTAGGAAAGATGGCTCTTTGGGGAAAAATGAAACAGATCTTCTCATGCATAAGAAATATACATCTTATTCTCATATATGCATATAATGTCTCATATTCATATTTTTTAACAGCACCACAGACTGGCAATAGCTATCATACACTCTTCCCACATTCACCAACAGAATTAAAAACCACAATTAAAAATTTACATACACACACACACACACACACACACACACACACACAAAAGAGGGAATATATGTATATCTTTTTAAGATTTTAAATGAATTTTACAAAGATTTTAGGAGTGGGTATCAAGGATTCTTTAAAAGAACAAAACTGGGGCGCCTGGGTGGCGCAGTCGGTTGAGCGTCCGACTTCAGCCAGGTCACCATCTCGCGGTCCGTGAGTTCGAGCCCCGCGTCAGGCTCTGGGCTGATGGCTCAGAGCCTGGAGCCTGTTTCCGATTCTGTGTCTCCCTCTCTCTCTGCCCCTCCCCCATTCATGCTCTGTCTCTCTCTGTCCGAAAAATAAATAAATGTTGAAAAAAAAATTTAAAAAAAAAGAACAAAACTGATTCAAAGTTTATATATGTAGTATAAAATATACACATGTATAGACATAAAATGAGACTCTAAAATTTTTGTATGTGTGTGTCTGTATATGTTGCACAAACTGTCCAATTAAAGAGGACAGGTTCTTAATTTACCTTTGCCATATGTACATATATCAGTAAAAAGTTGAATGAATTCAAATTATTTATTCCAGAATTTTAAGGGATCAGAACAATTTACCATTTAAAGGGTGTCCCACTGTAGTTTGAAGAAATTTAATCTATTAAACTGAAGGTTAAAGATAGGGCAAGGGGCACCTGTGTGACTCATTCGGTTAAGCATCTGACTTCAGCTCAGGTCGTGATCTCACGGTTCATGAGGCCAGAAGGGTATGGAATTAAGCATTGCTAACCCATATTACTAAGAAGTTACACTGGGCCCCAACATTTCTTAAGAGTCTCAGAAGACATAAGAAATACCATAACTTTGACCGAGAGTCCTTTCTATTATTCTGCAGTAAATAAAGATATAAGCAATGAAATTAATTACAAACACCTTATTTGAAATTTTATGAGAGTCACATCAAGATTATGATAAAAAGCCAATAGTAAGAAAATGGCCAAGTAAATTATAGTACATATAAAAAGGCCAGCTTAATTTTTACTCAGCATTTTTATGCAAAATCTAATTTACAGGCACATGTGGGATTACAGCCTTTGCCCGGCAAAGGAAACAATCAACAAAACTAAAAGACAACTCACTGAATGGGAGAAGGTATTTACAAATAGAAGGGTTATTATCCAAAATACATAAAGAACTTATACAACAACCAAAATCCAAATTATCCAAATAAAAAATGGGCTGAAGACATGAATAGACATTTCTCCACAGACGACATATAACTGGCCAACACCTAAAAAGGTGTTCAACATCCCTCACCATCAGGAAAAGCATAAAAACCACAATGAGATATCACCTCACACCTGTCAGAAAGGCTAAAATCACAAACACAAGAAACTACAAGCATTGGCAAAGATGCTGATAAAAAGAAATCCTCATGCACTGTTGCTGGGAATTCAAACTGGTGCAGCCACTGTGGAAAACAGTATGGAGTTTCCTCAAAAGATTAAAAACAGAACTACCATATGATCCAATAATTCCTCTATTGGCTATCTACCCAAAGAATATGGAAACACTAGCTCAAAAAGATACATACAACTCTATGTTTGTTGCAGCATGATTTACAATAACCAAATTATGAAGGCAGCTCATGGATCCATCAATAGATGAATGGACAAAGACGAGATGGTTTATACAATGGGATATTAGCCATAAAATGAATGAAATGTTGCCATTGGCAACAACATGGGCGGAGCTAGAGAGTATAATGCTAAGTGAAATGAGTCAGAGAACAAAAATACCATATGATTTCATTCATATGTGGCATTTAAGAAACAAAAATGAACAAAGAAAAATAAAAGACAAACCAAAAAACATACTCTTAACTATAGGGAACAGATGGTTACCAGAGGGGAGATGGCTTGGTTGAAATAGGAGAAAGGAATCAAGAGTACACTTACTGTGATGAGCACTGAGTATAGAATTGTTGAATAACTATATTGTACATCTAAAACTAATGTAACACTGTGTGTCAATTACACTGGAATTAAATTTTTTAAAATGATAATCTACCATACGTGTGATTATGTTTAGTCCATTAAAAAGACTAATATATAAAACTGTACATTCTTTTGTTCCATACTGACCTAAATACCTGTAATATCTTTTTTTCTAAAACCAAAAAAGCCCATTCTGATTTCTTCTCTGCCAAGCATACTTGATGAACTTTTCCTCTTTTGTGTACCTAATTTACAAATTCGCAAGCTCTTGATTTTCCCGAGTGCTATCAGATTGAACTTTGGCTGCCTGATACTCTACATAGAACGGCAAAAATGTTGGGCAATGCATTATCAATTTCCTAGGCTTCAGGGATAGATGGACACAAACATGTAAATGCCATGGTGAAATAATCGGTAATTGTCTTGCTAATGCTTTTAGAGAAACAAGTGCAATCATGCTGACAGCCTGTAGTGCTGATAGAGAATTACAGAATCAATCTTCTTGTCTGGGAGACCACTCTTCTGAGTTCCTTTGCACACTCCAGGAACTTACACTCTCAGCAGGAATGCCATTAACAGTCTGGAAATGTTTCAGTTTTTATAATTCTTTCTTGGTACATTCATTCAAGGCTGAATGAAAGCTTTGCTCTTTTCCTCATTGCTTTTCAAGAACTAATCCCTCTCTCACCTCACCAGAGATGATGTTTCTCTTTCTGAAAGACAGCTCACAATGTAGCTGTTTGAGGCAAAGCCAGCTCATTGGTTTGGCTTTATGTCGCGGAGTATATATGCCTAGCCAAGGTAAACCTACTGAAGATTGTGCACTGTCAGGAATTTTCAATACGTACTCCCTCAGTCTCAAACTGAATTGTTCCCGTTTGTTGTTGTTGTTGTTGTTGATATTCCTCAGAAATCCAGTATTAATCTTACATATATAGGTAATTTCTTTCTCAAACACTGTTACAGCATGAATCTGTCACCACACAAAGTCCAGAGGAATTGAGATATATTTTCCAGCTAAATGTCCTAAGAACAAAGACCATAATCACACAAAATGATGGGAATAAAATTTTCTACTTGGCTGAATTTTTAAGCTTTAAGCACCAATACTAAACCCCAAGCAAGCAAATATGAGACCTCAAGCAATAGAGAACCACTATACTTGAGGAAAAATCAAAGTAGCTTACATTTGTAAATAATTTCAATTCCAGTTTTTCAGCTTTTGTGCTCAGTTACCTTGTGAACATCTTAAATGCTCTAAATTTCTTTTTCGTCTAAGTAAGTAAAAATATCTGTATATTCTATCTCAAAAAAATTTACAGCCCCCAAAATAAACCCTCCTGGTGCTTAATATGCACATAATGAAAATTTTGTTATTTTTAAGAGTATTGCACAAAACAGGTTATTTAACCTGCCATCTTAAATAGTTGTTAATCGTTAACATTTAATGATCTGAGATCAATGATGTATCACTTTACTGCTTGTGAAATTTTTGATGCTTTCATTAATCTTATAATATGAGTGTTTAGTTTAGTTTTTCTAATTTCTACCCTCTGTTCTTGCTATCACTTTCTTGGCTTTTACATTTTACTACTGCCAACCTGCTTCCTATGACATTTCCTTTCCCCTGTTATGCTATGATTTTTTTCGAGGTGGGGGGTGTAACATGACTACCCTGGTTTAATATACAGAAAAGAAAAAGTGGTTTCACGTGACTGCACAAAAACCCTTCATCCTTTAAAAAAAAGATACACACACTATTATTTTAGAGTCTCAACACTGTTTTTGCCCTACTTTTTCTACCTGTTTTATGGATACCTAATGTCAACATATAGTTCAGATACTATTAAAATTGAGACAAACACTGCAATTGATAAGAATAAAAACTAACAATACTGAAGGGTCATATTTATAGTCATGGCTCTTTTGAAAAGTTTTATTTCTTTTTTATCATCAATTGCAAGAAAAATCTTTATTTTTGTTTCTGAGATTAACTTGATCATGTAGAATATGAGAAAGTATATTATTACATGGAGGTTTAAGGGTCGTCTTCAGACATTCCTTCAAACTAGGACGAGTGGATCCTTTTAATTGTATGTGCTCAAATTAACTAGAAAATAGAGTCAATACTTCTGGTTTCAGAGGCCTTTTTTAAACTACAGATATGATGTGAAAATACTTTATATTTTATTTGCATCACTTATCTCAATCATATTCCACTTATTAAATTTTATTTGTCTTGAGGGGTGCCTGGGTGGCTGCTCAGTCAGATAAGCGTCTGACTCTTGATTTCAGCTCAGGTTACGATCCCACATTTTCTGAGATGGAGCTCTGCATTGGGGTCTGTGCTGACAGTGTGGAGCCTACTTGGGACTCTCTCTCTCCCTCAATTCTGCTCCTCAAAATAAACAAACGTGAAAAACATCTTATTTGTCTTGAATTTTGAGAGAATTGTATATTCACATGCAGTTTTAAGAAATACAGACAGATCCTATATATTCTTCATGCAGTTTCCTCCAATAGTAACATCTTGTATAATAATATATAACCAGAAAATTGCCATTGATACAATTTACCAGCCTTAGGATTTCACCAGTTTAACATGCACGTGTGTGTGTGTGTGTGTGTGTGTGTGAGAGAGAGAGAGAGAAAGAGAGAGAGAGAGACAGAGAGAGAGACAGAGAACATACTTTGACTTGTCACAATTGGTGTGATACATGATAGTTGTTCATAGTTATTGTTTTAGCAGCTCCTCACTCTTGGTTTTAAAAGCAAATAATTTTGGAGTGCTAAAATATATCTTAACGTTGCTTTGTTAACTAACCTAAAGCCTTGGTGTTGAGTTTATGTGCATTGTTATTCCTCATCAACTGAAAAATCCCCTTACTCAAAGCCAACCACACCAGAGAGTTAGCACAACTCCAGTCATGCCATTCTACCAACTGATTAGGAAAGCCATCTTACTATAGAATAGTTAGAAAACAGGTTTGGTATAAACCAGTGTCATTGATATTTCTATTAGTAAATTTTGAAAGTAATCATATTTTTTTATCAGACTGAATAAAATAACTAGCATACAATTAGCTATTTTGCAAATAATAGAGTATTTTTAGATTTTGTTAGTTGCTATATAGCAGCTGTAATTCAGATTAAAAACATGGAGAATCTACTCAACTAGATGGACACACAGAAATACATGGGATTTACTTGCTAGAAGTTAATGTAGGATATTTTTAACGAGTTGCTTTAAACCAATTCATGTTTGTAATTATTAACCCACTCTATAAATTATAACTCACTATATTTATTTTACTGGGGAATTATATATTTTGATATAATAAAACCACCTAGAAGGTATGCAATAAATTCTTATATTGAATTCTTCTAAAAATATAAAGTTAAAAAATAAGACAGTCCACAACTCATTTTTGAAAGATCAACACAAACATGATACCAAACTCTGACAAGGACATTTTGAAAACTACAGGTCAATGTTATTCATGAGTATTGATGAAAATCCTAAATGAAATCAGCAAACCAAACCAGTACTATATAAACCAGGCCACACTACATTAATTCTAATGAGAAAACAAAAACAGACTTGGCCATCCTGGACCTGGCCTAGTACTGTCATCTAGGATTTGACAACAGATATCCTGGGTGGCTCAGTCAGTTGAGCACCCAACTTCAGCTAAGGTTATGATCTTGTGGTTTGTAGGTTCGAGCGCCACATTGGGCTCTGTCCTGAGAGCTCAGAGCCTGGAGCCTGCTTCACATGTGTCTCCCTCTTTTTCTGCCCCTCCCCCAATTGCACTCTGTCTCTCTCAAAAATAAACAAACATTAAAAAAATCTGAAAATAAATCCTTTCATATCACATCAACATCAGACAAGGCCACTCTGCAAAATAAATAAATAAATGAATAAATAAATATCTCTCCATTCTCATACCTGGCACATATGCTAGGGATGCCCACAATGACCGATTTTAGTACATCTAGGACTGAAGGCCCTGTGCAATCAGATAGGAAAGAAATAAATTCTTTAAAAAATTAAGCAAATACTGTGACATAACACATAATAAAAGTGCTGTAGATAAAAATCAACTATTTTATACATATGTAACAAACACCATTTTTGAAAAGATATCACTTAATTTAGCATAGAAGTACCCATAAATGCTAATGAAAGATGTACAAGATTTCTATGAATTATGAGATGGTATTGTAGGGGCAGCCAGGTGACTCAGTCAGTTAAGTGTCTAACTTCAGCTCAGGTCCATCATCTCATGCTTCATGAGTGTGAGCCCCATGTTGGGCTCTGTGCTGACAGGGAGCCTTCTTCAGATTCTAATGTCTCTCTCTCTCTCTCTCTCTCTCTCTCTCTCTCTCTCTCTCTGCCCTCCCTTGCTTGTGCTCTCTCTCTCAAAAATAAATAGACAGTAAAAAAAAAAAAATACAACAGAATCATAAGAAAGTAAAGAACACTAAGAAAGAATGATATACCTTGATATTGAATTGGCTCTGTTTAATGTCAATTCTCTCCATATATAGATTGATTTGTACATTTGATGTTATAGATTGACATTTCTGGAGAACATAATCCAGTTCTATGATTTGTAAGGAAATGCAAACCACCAAGAATAGCTAAGACATTTTTGGAGAAAATTTTTAAATGAACATACTAGCAGCTTTATTAAAAGTATAAAATCAAGATAGTATACTATTGGTCCAAGGATAGGCAAAGAGATACATGGCAGAGTGGCAAGAACCTCACCAGTTCCTGTTTAAGCATTTGAGTTATGAAGAATTTAGCACTACAAACAAGTGGGAGTAAGAATGATATTTTCAACACCAGTAGGGGGACAATTTTATATCCCATAGAGGAAAACTATTAATATCTATTTCACACCACAAACAAGTATAAGTTCCAGGCTTAGTATTGATAAAATCCTGAGAGGAAAAACAACAAATTGTCCATGAAAGAACACAGAAAAACATCATCAACTTGAGTTGGGTAAATATATTTGGGGATACAAAATAAGGTTCCATAAATGAAAGATAAATTGTACTCTATAAACTTTTATTCATCAACTGACACCAGTAAAGAGTGAAACAAAAGTTGCTAAGTAGAAGCTGACAATGAGTTAAACAACATATTCACATCTCAACTAGGTAACTATAAACCAGTAGCATAAAGATAGGAAACACTAAAGAAAACAGATTTGAAGAAGCACTTCACAAAAGATATCCATATAGCCAAAAAAAAAAATGAAGAAGAGATTAATATATTCTGAGAAAATGAAAATTAAAACCACAGTAAGATACCACAACACATTATACAAATATTTAGTCCAGAATATCTGCAGTTAAGATGGCTTTGAAAAATCACAAAAGACTACAAATAGCCAAAGCATTCCTTCCTGAAAGAGAAAACAAAATTGGAGACAACACAATTCTGGATTCCAAGCTATTGTCATCAAGACAGTATGCTACTGGCACAACAACAGACACATATATCAATGAAACAGAAAATAAACTGAGAAATGGACCCACAACTATATTGTCAAGTAACCTTCAACAGAGCAGGAAAGAAGAGCCAACAGAAAAAAAAAAAAACTCTTCAACAAATGGTGTTGGGAAAACTGGATGGCGACATGCAGACTAATGAAACTGGGCCACTTTCTTACACCATACACAAAAATACATTCTAAATGGAGGACGACCTAAATGTGAGACAGGAAACCATCAACATCCTAAAGGAGAACATAAGCATCAACCTCTTTGACCTTGGCCAAAGCATGTTCTTACAAGACATGTCCTTAAAGGCAAAGGAAATAAAAGCAAACATGAACTATTGGGACTTCATCAAGATAAAAATTTCTGCACAGTGAAGGAAACAATCAACATAACTACTGAAAGACAGCCTATGCAATGGGAGAAGATATTTGCAAATGACATATTTGTCTAGTATCCAGAATCTATAAAGAACTTATCAAACTCAACACACAAAAAATAATCCAATAAGGAAATCATCAGAAGACATGAACAAACATTTGTCCAAAGAGGACATACAAAAGTCTAACACATGAAAAAATGTTCAACATCACTTATCATCGGGGAAATACAAATAAAAACCACAATTAGATAACACCTCAGATCTATTAAAATAGCTAAATGAACAACGTAAGAAACAAAAGGTGTTGGTGAGGATGCAGAGAAAGGGAACCCTCTTGCACTGTTGGTGGGAATGCTAATTGGTGCAGCCATTCTGTAGAACAGTATGGAGGTTCTTCAAAAATAAAACAAACAAAAAATAGGACCATCCTAAGATCCAGCAGTTGCACTACTATTTATTCAAATGATACAAAAATACAGACTCAAAGGGGTACATGCACCCCAATGTTGATAGCAGCATTGTCAACAATAAGCAAACTATGGATATAGCTCAAATGTCCATCAACTGATGAATGGATAAAGATGTGGTATATACAATGGAGTATCACCCAGCCATCAAAAAGAATGAAATCTAGCCATTTGCAATGATGTCGATAGAGCTAGAATGTATTATGCTAAGCAGATTAAATCAATCAGAGAAAGACAAATTCCATATGATTTCACTCATGTATAGAATTTAAGAAAAAAAAAAGATGAACGTATGGTAAGGGATGGGTAGATAAGAGAGGGAAACAGACTACAAGAGACTCTTAATGATAGAGAACAAACTGAGGGCTGATGAAGTGAAGGGGTGGGAGATGGGCTAGATAGGTGATGGGTACCAAGGAGGTCACTTGTGATGAGTACTGGGTGTTGTATGTAAATTATGACTCACTGAATTCTACTTCTGAAACCAACATTGCACTGTATGTTAACTAAAATTTAAATTAAAAAATAAAAGATTGCTGAGTGTATCAAGTGTTACTGAAGATATCCATCAACAGAAATTCTCATATACTTGTGGCAGTTGGGAATATAACTTGATACAACTATTTTCAGAAATGGTTTGCTGTTAATTCTAAAATTAAATCTATGTGCAACATAGAGAAATTTGTTGCATTTATATACACCAATAGTGAAGCATCAGAGAGAGAAATAAAGAAAATTGATGCGATTTACAATTGCACCAAAATCCATAAAATACCTAGGAATAAACCTAACCAAAGAGGTAAAAGATCTGTACTCTGAAAAACTTAGAATACTTATGAAAGAAATTAAAGACACAAAGAAATGGAAAGACAATCCATGCCCATGGATTGGAAGAACAAATATTGTTAAAATGTCTATACTACCAAATCTTCGCTGCAATCCCTGTCAAAATAACACCATCATTTTTCACAGAGCTAGAACAAACACTTCTAAAATTTGTATGGAACCAGAAAAAACCTTGAATTGCCAAAGTAATGTTGAAAAAGAAAAAGCAAAGTGGGAGGCATCACAATTCTGGACTTCAAGCTGTACTACAAAGCTGTAATCATCAAGACAGTATGGTACTGGCACAAAAACAGACACATGGGACAATAAAAACAGAGGACCCAGAAATAGACTCACAACTGTATCGTCAACTAATCTTCAACAAAGTAGGAAAAAATAGCCAATGGGAAAAAGACAGGCTCTTCAACAAATGACAATGGGAAAACTGGGCAGCAACATGCAGAAGAATGAAACTGGACCAGTTTCTCATGTCATACACAAAACTACATTCAAAATGTATGAAATACCTAAATGTGAGACAGGAAACCATGAAAATCCTAGAGGAGAACACAAGAAGCAACCTCTTTAACCTTGGCAAAAGCAACTTCTTACTAGGCACATCTCTGGAGGCAAGGAAACATGAACTTGGGACTTCATCAAGTTTCTGCACAGTGAAGGAAACAATCAACAGAACTGAAAGGCAGCCTATGCAATTGGAGAACATGTTTGCAAAAGACATATTGGATAAAGGGCTAATATCCAAAATCTCTAAATAATTATCAAACTCAATACACGAAAAATAAATAAATCAGTTAAGAAATGAAAAGACATAAACAGACATTTCTCCAAAGAAGACATTCAAATGGCTAACAGACACATGAAAAAATGCTCAGCATCACTCATTATCAGGGAAATACAAATCAAAACCATAATGAGATATCACCTTACACCTGTGAGAATGGCTAAAATTAACAACCCAGGAAACAACAGATGTTGGTGAGGGTGTAGAGAAAGGGGAACTCTCTTACACTGTTAGTGAGAATGCAACCTCCTGTGGCCACTCTGGGAAACAGTATGGAGCTTCCTAGAGAGTTAAAAATGAAACCACCCTATGACCCAGCAATTGCACTACTAGGTATTTATCCGAATAATACAAAGATGTTGATTTGAAGGGACACATGCACCCCACTATTTACAGCAGTAGTATCAACAACCGCCCAGATATGGAAAGAGCCCAAAATGTCCCTCAACTGATGAATGGAGAAACAAGAATTGCCATGTATGTATGTACACATGTATGTACACACACACACACACACACACACACACACACACTGGAATATTAGCCATCAAAAAGAATGAAATCTTACCATTACAGTGAAAAGAAATGAGGGATGGAACTAGAGCGTATTGTGCTAAGCAAAATAAAGTCAGAGAAAGATAAATACCATGTGATTTCACTCATATGCAGAATTTAAGAAACAAAACAGATAAACATAGGGAAAGGGAAGGAAAAATAAAATAAGAAAAAAAAACAGAGAGGGAGGCAAACCATAAGTGACTCTTAAATACAGAGAACAAACTGAGGGTTCCTGGAGGGGAGGAGGGTGGGGGAATGGGCTAAATGGGTGATGAGCATTAAGGAGGGCACTTGTGGTGAGCACTGGGTGTTATAGGTAAGTGAGGAATCACTAAATTCTAATCCTGAAACCAATACTACACTGTATGTTAACTAACTAGAATTTAAATTAAATCTTGGAAGGAAAAACAAAAGCCATTCCTGGGAAAAAGAAATAAATAATGCACATCAGTATGCCTTATAGGAGTAATAAAAATAAATAAAATTGAATCTGTATATAACCTATGACACAGAAATTCCATGCCTACATGTATTTCCAACAAAAAATGCAAACACATGTGACCAAAAAACATGTACAAGTTCATTAAAGAATTTTCCATAATCACACCAAACTGGCAACACCCTGAATGCCCAATCAACCCAGTAAGTTGCCATCAACTTATATGATGGAAAATTCCCCAGCAATGAGAATGAATCAATTAAAGCTACATACAGGAAACATGTACCATACTCCCTAATGTAGTATTTGTTGAAAGGATCTAGTCACAAAAACACTGTATCATTCAAATAAACTTCAACAATTGCAACTAAACTATAATCTTAGGAGAAAGACAGAAGAAAGTAGCCCCTGCACAGAGAAGGAATAAGTATGCTTCACAAAAAGAGTGATGATTTAAGACTTAACAATGAACACCTTGCTGGTGTGTTGAAGGACTGCTCTGAGAATGCTGCTGGCAAATAATAAACAGTTTTGTCCTTGAGCAGTAACGAAGTTAAGATCTTTCCTGTTAATGTTGAACTCTGAAGACTATCTTTCCATTCTACTTCTTCAGACTGAGCAGCAGAGTTCAGTTTAGTGAAGAAGAGTGCAAATTAAACTCAAAGCCTGTTGTAATTGAATAAGCTGATGAGAAATGTGATATTCCCTGTTAACCTTCTGTTACTTCTTGGGGAAAAGACACTTATCATGGCATGCAGGTGTCTTTGCTATTTCTCTCTGCTTATAAGTGGTTCCTGATTCCATGTATATTACTTGAGAATAAGTTTGTAGATAGTCTTGAATACTATATTTATTTCCAAAGAATGTATTTATAATAAAATCATTGTAGAGGAGAAAAAATGTGGGAGATGCAAAGGTAGATGCATATCTTTTGACAGCACTTTCAGCCTCATGATTATCATTTATATGAATGTGAAAAATTCAGTCCTGCCGAATGTGTGCTAGTAAAGCAGACAAGGTAGCTTTTTTCCATGCCCCTTGTCTTTTTTGCCTCTCCCTTTTAAAAATTCTCCAGGAAAGCCTGTATTTTTGACAAAGTCTCTAAACAAAATTATTGCAAAACAAAAACAAACAAGCAAAAAGCTGATTTTGGAAATGAGTGCTTTTTATTTGCAAAAGAAAAATAATAGAGGAATATCTGAAGTTAATCGGCTGGAGACACAGGAATTAAGGTGGGAATCTAGGGGACAAGGAAAGAGATTTACGTGTTTGCTACCTTTTTAGGACCAAATGAGGGTTAGCTGGATAATCTGATCTGATCTAATAGAATTTAAATGCAATTCATAAAGTTGGTATCAAAATAGTTAAACTTCTGGAGCACCTGGGCGGCCCAGTTAGTTAAGCATTTGACTCTTGGTTTCAGCTCAAGTCATGATCTCACTGTTTGTGAGAACAAGTCCCGTGCTGGCCTCCACCCTGACAGCACTGAGCCTACTTGGAATTCTCTCTCTCTCTCCCTCTCTCTCTGCCCCTCCCCTGCTCACACTCTCTCTCAAAATAAACCTAAAAAATAGTTAAACTTCTCAGTATTATCTTCTTATATAGATACTTACAATAAGGATTATTTCTCTTGTTTTGAACTAATGGAATGGAATTTCATATGCATGGGGCATGCTTTTTCAAATTTATATTATGTTACTAACATTCTTACCAAATTATTACAATTAATCTGTATACATTAGTATACCATCACTGTTTGTTTCATTTTATCTAGTGAACATAGTTTATCTTTTTTACCTGGTAGGATATCAGTCTCATCATGAATATAAATTTTAACTTGACTTTTTTAATGTAGAACAATTTCATTACCATGTACAAAGGTATAACGTTTATTTTACAACCTCCAGAAAAAGTAGGTCACTTTTCTAAATTGTCAGTTACAAAAATAGCACTCAGAGAAATAAAGCAAAATGGTAGATTTGAAATGTTTTTCACTTCTCTAGGTTGAAAATTACATACGCTTTTAAATCAGGAAGACAAAACTGTATTTGTCTTTGTCAATTGTAACTTAAAAAGGTGGCATTTTATTCTTTCTTTAATGTAATAAAGGTGTATTTATAGAAAGATAATGAATATTTTACTGAATCAGCATGTATTCATGTTAATTCTGGCTACTAGTAAGTAGACGGAAGAGATCTATTTCCTCACTTCACCAATAACTTCCTAAATAGCTTTTCAGTATAGAATACTATACAATATAATTGTGCCATAAATAGGGTATACCCTGGAATAAAGAGTTTAATAAAGCAATGGAATCACATTTATTGTTCTTAAACGGAATTCTTAATGAATACTATGTGATTGAATAGTATTAAACCCATAGTATGTAATTGCTAATCATTTTAACCTGAAAAAACAAACATTTTGAGTAAGGACTTTTTAAAAAATGTTTACTTATTTTGAGAGAGAGAGAGAGAGAGAGAGAAATTGTGATGATCCTTTCATATTTATCACCATATAGTAACTGTGTGTGGTGATAATACTTAAATTTATTCTCTTAAATTTTATACAAGACAGTATTTTAAATTATAATCACCTTACTGTATATTAGAATGACAGAACTTACTCATCTTATAACTGAAGGCTTATGTCCTTTGACTTGCATATCCTTATTTCCCCATTCCTCAGTCTAGGTAACAACTATTCTACTCTGTTTCTCTGAGTTAAGCCTTTCTCTTTTCTTGAGATTCCATACAGAAATGAGATCACACAGTATTTGTCCTCCTCAAGTAGGCTCATTTCACGTAATGCAATGCCTTCTAGGTTATTACCCCTTACCCCCTTATATCCCGAGCAGTATTTTCACTTTAAACATTTTATTAAAATATTCATTTGGTTTCAAATCTTTGTCTCCCAGACACAAGAGGATGACCGAAAATGTTGCTTATTGTTCCATAGTTCATGCTGCATTCTGCTGCCATCTCTTTGAGAATATTTTTTTATTCTCGTCATTAACCCTATTACCATGCTAGTTGAGACCTTAGTTGCTCAGGGGCATTAAAATTTCCGATTACAGGGGCACCTGGGTGGCTCAGTCGGTTGAGCGTCCGACTTCGCTCAGGTCACGATCTCACGGTCTGTGAGTTCCAGCCCCGCATCGGGCTCTGTTCTGACAGCTCAGAGCCTGGAGCCTGCTTCAGATTCTGTGTCTCCCTCTCTCTCTGGCCCTCCCCCCGTTCATGCTCTGTCTCTCTGTCTCAAAAATAAATAAATGTTAAAAAAAAATTTCCGATTACACATAAAATTGCAGAAATGCTTTAAGATTCACGATGTATCCCCAGGATGAAAAGAGACATTTTAAAAATTGTTTGTTTTACATTATTTCAGTATTTTTCCTTCTTTTCAAGCAGTATGCTAGTGAACAATCTTGGCTAGTAGGTAATCAGTCATTAGCATATATTTTCACTTTTATTTAGGAAAGTTGAAGCTTTTAGTAGATAATGCATCCAAAAACACCTTGGTTAACACTACTAACCAAAAGAAACACTTCTGTTCATCAGAAAAAATGTGTGCATACTATTTATTCTTGGTGAAAAGAAAATCAAAGATAAACCTGATATAGAAGGTATTTTAGGTTTTCTTTAGTACAATAAAATGTGTATTTGTACTTTATATTTTCAAAATGAGTAGAAAACACTTACAACTGTATGAAGATGTGATGGCATTCTAGCTTTGGAACAATTCCAGACCTCCCTGTATTAGATGATTCAAGCCTCCACTAATTTTCCTTGCTCAGGACTGCATGAATTTAAGTTACAAAATGGTATAAATTTACTACGGGGTTTTGCATTGGGACAAAAATTCTGGTAAGATGAGGATTGTAGTTGGCTTTTGAGAAAATATTCAGTGATGTTTTTGGAGTGATGTTCGAGGGGCTTAAGGTCTAAGTCATTAATAGCTTTAGTTTGAGCGCTCTTCTCATTTCTTCTCCATTTGATTTCTCTATGTCTCTGTTTCCATGCATCTCCTGTAATTTCTGCTGTCACCATATTATATATTATATATATATAATATTCCAATATTATATATAGGAATTCATAAATGCATTATCATAATTTTATTTTATTTTAGAGAGAGCAAGCTCACACAAGCAGGGGAGAGAGACAGAGAGAGAGACAGAATCTTAAGTAGGCTCCATGCTCAGTACAGAGCCAAAATAAAGAGTCAGATGTTCAAATGACTGAGCCACCCTGCATTATCATAACTTTAAACTTAAATATGCATGGGGTGCCTGGATGGCTCAGTCAGTTAAGCTTCCGACTCTTTACTCTCAGCTCAGGTCATGATCTCCCAATTTGGTTCCTGAGTTTGAGCCCTGCATCGGGCTCTTCACTGACAGTGTGGAGCCTGCTTAAGATTCTCTCCCTCTCTCTGTCTCTGTCTCTGTCTCTGTCTCTCTCTCTCTCTCTCTCTCCCTCCCTCTATCTCTGCCTCTCCCCTGCTCTCTCTCTCTCTCAAAAAAAAAAATCCTCACTTAAAATAGTATCCTTCTGGGGTGCCTCGGTGGCTCAGTTGGTTAAGCATTTGACTTCAGCTCATGTCATGATCTCATGGGAAGTCAGGTCATGATCTCTGGGTCTGTGAGTTCAAGTCCCTGCATGGGGCTCTCTGCTGACAGCTCAGAGCCTGGAGCCTGTTTTGGATTCTGTGTCTCCTTCTATCTCTTCCCCTCCTCTGCCCATGCTCTGTCTCTGTCTCTCTCTGTCTCTGTCTCTCTCTCTCAAAAATAAGCAAACATTTAAAATAAACAAATAAAATAGTATCTTTGCTTCCTTTTCTTCTGGCATCCAATGTCATCTGATGCCAGGATAAGGTCTGCAGTACTTTTACTCCCCTGGACTTGACACCATGAGTAGTTACTTTTCATCTGTGAGGAGCCAAGCCTCTACTTCTTGCTTTTCTTTCAAACACTCCAGTGATCCAACAACATATCCTTCTGCAGAATCCTGTTTTTCAGTGAGGCTTGTCAAACAAATATTTTGTGGAAGAAATGTTCAGTTTCCTGAGAGTAATTGAAAACTTCAAGGCACATGTTTTCAGATATAGAAGGAGTCATCCTCTGCATCTACAGTAAGCAGAAGTTATAATTCATTACACTGTGGTGTTTGCAGGCTTGTTTCCTACAGCTGACCTTTTCTAGTTACTTACTTTTCTTTGAGGCATATCTGAAATACAATAAACACGTTTATTTCAAAGTCTTTGCTTTTACAAAACGTCCTAAAATAATGCTGCACACATATGCCTCAAAAAAATAGGCCATTTTTAACTCCAGCTTTAGTCACAGTGAAAAAAAAAAAAAAAAACATTACAAATGTCATCCAAGGAATTAAAATCACTGATTTTTTCAGTTAATAACTAAGTTCAATACCTAAGGCACAGAGTTCAGGAATTTTATGTAAAGGCCAAGGCTTACAAACATATTCATGAAAAATTCCAGTCTTTTAATGTATATTTCTCACGTAAATTGATCAACTTTTTTCATTCCTTCAGAAACCTAACTATGTAACCCCAAGCATAAGCACCTTCTCCTGCATGCTCTCATCTGTCTTTTAATATAAATCTCCTCATACATATTTTTATTTTACATGATGCCTTTCTGGAGCATCATATAAAAATAATGAGTCAGGTATTAACTTTATAAAACTGTCACAATGACCATTCAACTGTATTTAATAATTAAAAATATCCCTAATATCTCAACCACCACATATACGTGTGTGTGTGTATATATATATATATATATATATATATGCATATGTGTACATATGCAATACACATGTAACTTATAACTAGCATTATTTTATACTAAATTTTTGGGGAACTAGTATGAATATTTTCATTTTTCTGTATGGTCAGGGCTTTCTGAGCAAAGACAGTTGGTTCTTGGTTAAAGGGTAGCTGATGAGTAACCCTGAGATAGGAACCTCAGGAGAGAGGTTAAGAGGCCTTTCTTTTTCTCTCTCAAAGCTACTTCTGTGCACAGGAAAGGGTTCTACAATAGGGCTTCTGTAACCATTCTTCCCCAAAAAAGTCTGAGGCCCTTTCAGCTTTAATCTGTTATTATACTGGAGGCCTACAGATATAGAGAAGAGCATAGGGAAGGTATAGGGAAGAATCTTCTGCAATTTTTTAGTTAAATCTCAGATAGCCTCAGTCCATGGGCCTGTATTTTAGGAATGTCACATTTGCACGTATTTCTTCAGTTGTACTACTGTTTTCTCTCCCAGTCTCTTACTTCCTTCCCTTGATGTATTGTCCTCAATCTATGTATGTCCTTGAAGCCCTGTCTCTTGTTGACTATGTTTTTGTTTTTGTTTTGTTTTGTTTTGTTTTTTCTTCTGAAATGAGAGAAGACGACTGGAGGGGAGGCTATCACAGGAGGAATTCCCTTCTCCCACCTGGGATCAGGCTCTAACACTGGAGTGTGTTATGGACAAGATTCACTGTATTTCACAAGGATTTTTTCTTCTCCTCCTGCCACAGCCAGGAGGGGATATTTCTTGGATTTTCAGTGTGAGAATATGCTGGGATTCCTACAGGTTAGGTCCCATGAATACGAAGAGACTCCCTTAAAACTGAGGACACTAGAAGTGTCTGACTCAACATAGGATATTCTCAGCCTATGGCAATTCACCAAAATTGCCATTTCAGTGTTCCTAACTAGTACATGATCCCAGAGTTTTCCACTCTAGTAAGCAGATATCAGCTGTCTGTCTAGATAGACCTGTCTTTCCAGATTTTGGGTGATGATTGCCCGGCAATCTCACGTTTTGATGGCTTTAAGAAAAGTGGCTCTTCTGAATTTTTCTATCTTTTTTGGTTGTAAGGATGCAAGTGAGATCTTCCAAGATCTTTGCTTGTTAGTGCTGATGTCCTCTTCAAATACATTTAAGCACCAAAGTGGAGAATAGAGGTTTCAGCAAGGACAGTGCTGGTAGCATCTCCTAGAGATTTCGAAGCACAGATTCCAACCTCTAAAAGACCTGGTTAATATTGACTAAGGCAATTGAAAAAAGGGGAAATTCTGCAGATCAACATAAGATTTAGTCAAAATACCCAGGCAATGAGTAATAAGGAATTTGGAACTATTTAATGAGGAAAGTAGGGCCATGAGATTTTGTGAAACCAAGGGTATCCAGTGGAATCTGACCCTTCAAGACCTCATCCCAAGATTGATGAATGTAGATAATTCCAAAAAGAGCAAACATTAATACAGGAGCCTATTTCTTGCCCTACTCTGGATTTCCACACTAGATAAAGGACTATCATTTCTCATTCATGATGTCCCTCTAATGCCTAGCTTGATTTATTCTAGCCTACTGGCCTCACTTCAGCATTTATGTTCACCTATGCTTTGACCTTTAACAACTGATTTATCTATTGATTAATGTTATCATCTTTCTTATTCAACAAATATTCTCTTTTCTATAGATTGGCCTCACTCCACTTTTTAAATCTAATTTTAGATGCATTGGGTGACAACAAATGAAACCTTTAAGAAACCACAAAGTGATTGGAGACATCATTAAAGAAGTTTCAATAACCAAGAATACCACTTCCCATTTTTTCCATGTTGTCACATTAGGTGGGGAAAAAAGTAAACAACAACAACAACAATAAAACTAACCAGAGATGAATCAGTTCTCATTTATATGCAGAAAGGAAGAAAAAGGAAGAAATAAATTATCAATTTATTCAGGTTCTATGAGATAGAAACTAGGACAGTAGAACGCTTTGGTCTAGGTCTCAGGTTGACAGTGGTTTCAAGTTCTGACTGCTACTCAGTTATGGTTAAAAAAATGTCCTGTCAAGTAACTTGGATTTTTAAATCCTAGAATTTCTGAGTGCAAGGTAGAGTCAGCTTTAAAGACTCTGAATAATAATATATCCTTCAAATACCTGATAGGAGGTGTAGCTAAAGGTTATTTTAAACATCAGATATTTTACTGTTACAATCATGGTACTATTGTCATTTATTGAGGTTATTAAGTACCTTCTATAAATGACCTTAAACATTTATGTGATATTATTGGAAATTTTATGTTATTTTATAACTTGAGTTTCTCCTCCAATATTTTCATGGTGTCAGCTTTTACATTCCCAATAGCCCTACATCTAGGGAACAATACATCTCCAATTCCACACTACATTAATTGAGACATAAAAATAAACCTCGTTAGGAAATAATATAAAGGCAAAATTAATAATTTAAGGGAAAACCTGAGAATCTTTCCTTTAAAGAACTTTATATTAATAATAGTATATAAAGTATGTCTCTATCAGTTTAACTGATCATAAAAATTCTCTTTTCTTTTTCCTGAAAGGGTTTCACCTCCCCCATTCAGTTGGCTTAATGTTGAAAGCATTAGGAAAAGGATCAAAAGTGCCTTTAACCTACAGGCTAGGGACTAGGGCATATGGTCTACACATATGGTCTCAAATTCTCAAACAATTTGGGGGAAAAAAACACAAAAATATGAGCAAACTCATACAAATAAATCTATATACAACTATCGGTCTATCAATATTATGTATATGCCTTTGTATACACAAAATCCATAAATATGAGAAAATAATTACAGTCATAAATGATATTGAATTTTATATTAAGATTTATAAAATACAGTATTCATAATATTAGACCTGATGTGACAAGTATGATATGCATAAGTGCATTTTTACCTGGATTACCATTTCCATCTCTCTAACCTCTACCATAATCCTCCTCCCTACACCGAATTTATTCCATGTGAACATTTCCAAATGCTACTGATAATCCTGGTATCTCACATACACATTTCAGTCTATAAAAGGTACATATAAACCTTTGTGCACCCATGTCTTACAAAGTAAAACTAAGGAAACCTTCCTGCATTTTCTCTAGGTAGTGGTTCTATTTGGACACAGGGTAGAATAAAATTCTAAATCTAAAAACAGTAAGATATTTTCAGGGTATTGAATACCCCTCATTCCCTGATGATTACTTTAATGGGCTTTTTGTCAATTTGGTTATAGAAGACTATAAAAATGTCTTCCTTTCTTCAATTATGAGAAAGTAATAAATGAAGACAGAGAGAATTCACAAGTACATGTGGGATAATAACTACCTTTCCAAGTAGACGCATAATAAAAGTTCAATTGTTTGACGGAAACAAATTGCTTGCTTTACCAAAGAGGCCTTCAGGTAAAGGTCAGAGAAAAAAAAACTTTAAAGACATTAAACTGGTAAAATTTCCATAAATGATTAGACACAGGGTTCATATTATCATTTACAACATATTTCTAATATAGAAAAACTTTTAAAACAATTTAAAACCAAATAAAACATATTTAGGGAAATATTTTATTTACCATGATAATTGCTCCAATATTATATTCGTGTCCCTTTTTATCTGTATTAATATAACTTGTATTTTTTCTACTTTAATCTAATGTTATCCACCACCCCCAATTTAAAAAAAATTACATTCCAAACCTGATTATTTTGGATGATTATTTAAAAAATATGACATATGCCTAGCCACTAGAACTAGAAAATATTAGATTATGTCTAATATTCCAAATTCCAATAAAAATCTGATTCCAAATAAATCTGATTCCAAATAAAAATCTGATCCTATTTATAAAAATAAAAATCTGAAATATCTGTGTATAAACTTCCCGCTTCAAATATTCAATAAAATTTACCTATGACTTTTATATAAAGTCCTTCATCTGAATTAAACACTTAAATACATTTCTAACTAATCCTAATGATCTTATGCAAACAATTCTGTAATTATTTAGGTTTCGCAAATGACGATTTTGAGGCTTGCAAGGTTTGAGTAATATTTCAAAGTTATACAGCCAGTAAATGACAAAGATTGGACAACTGACACAGGGTATCTGAGACTGAAATCCGGAATGACTATAATTCCATACTGCCTTTCCACTGTGACTTACACCATCCCAATCCCTCACATTGCCTATAAGGCCCATGATTTTGGGTTGACATCATTAGCCTCAAGTCTATCTTTCTCTGCCCCAGTTTCGGCCATATTGATCTTTTTGTTTTATGGATATGCTGTCTTTTCCCTGTCTTAGGCACTTTGTATTTGTTTGTTCCTTCTGCTTAAAACTCACTTCCTATGGCTAATGCCAATCATTCAAATACAGTCATAAATGCAACTTTCTAAGAGAAGTCTTTGCCTTTCCCACCCCTCTCAGGCCACAGCAAGTCTTGGGCTTATTATTTCCTGATACTTACTAGATTAGCATCCAATATTTTCTCATGGCATATTTAAATGTATTTAAAGAAGTCCCTAGGTAGTTGCTTAAAATTGGCAAATAGATGTTAACATCAGCCTCATGAAAGCAGAGGCTACATAGTACTGTTCATGGTTATATCCCTGATGTCTAGAGGGGTACCATGTACAAGCTAAGCACAGAATAAATATTTGTTAATAAATGAATTAATTAGCAAGCTATAGGATTCTCTTTGGTATTTAAACTAAGTAGACTATATTAGAGATGTGTAATTTTGTTTTAAAGTAGGATGTTTTTCTAGGCCTGTAAGATAAGCTCAAATGCAAAAACAAACAAACAAACAAACAAACAAACAAACAAAAAAAACCCTGAAGAATATTTGATTTGATACTAAGGGAGCAGAGGATTTCTCAAAAGTCAAAGTAGGAAAGGCAATCATCCTTCTGGAATTCCATACGGTAGCTAGAATTATCATATGGAAAAACAAATGTGATCAAATTTCCCCTGCACTTGACACACAGCAATAGCTTCCAAACACATTTAGAATAAATAACACCTTCTACACAGGAGTCCATCTGATCATTATCTCGATGACAGCACCCCCTGCTGCAGAGCTGTGTGTACCAAACTCAACTGGATGTCATTAAAATTTGAAATATTTCTCTAATTTCCTTCTTTCTAAATGCATACTCTCCAAGAAACTGAACCGAAGCCAGGTAATTTTTCCTCAAACTTACCTGACCACACCCCCCATGATAAAAACACTGCTAGGACATCAAAAGTCATAACATGGCAGCCTCACTTCACAGCATGCTTCCCTCAGCTTCGGCACTCCAGTAAGTAAGGCCTTTTTCAGTAACTATGCCCCTTTTCTGCCACAAGACCTATTATGCACATGTTATTTTCCTTTTGACTAAAATACTTTCCCTCTCCGCCTAACTAGGTTTTCTTTGCCTCTTAGCATCATCTTTTCTTTCTTCTGAATGCCTACTTTGGTTTCCCCAATTGTTTCCACCTTCCCAAACTGTAACACTTCGTACATTCTCTATATTATAGAAGTAATTATATGTGTATTTCTTAAATTAATAGTTGTCTCCTTCACTTAAACATGAGCATCATGTCCACAGGGATTGTCTGTTGTCTTGCTTCCTTAATGCCTAACACAGTGCCTGGCATATAGCACTTCTGTTACATATTTGTTGGGAAAAGTGAGGAAAAAATAAATGAAATTAAATGCAACAGTGATAGGTGAACCATAATAAAGTTTACCTATAGGGAGGAAAAGTGTTCTACTAGTTTTTGAGACTATCTGCTCTACCTAAGAATTGTCTTAGAAATGTAAACTAAACTCCCTTTCTAGCTGTAACTCTTCTATGTGGAACCACTTGTCAGTGAACTATAAATTGGTTTTCGTTTACAGAAGAATTGGGCAGCCAACAACAGGAAGGTATCAACTACAAAGGATTTTGTGCACTAGCAATGCTAGGATGGCAAACAGGTTCTCTGCCTCCTATATTTAACGTGGAAAAGACAGAAAAGTTGAGAAAGTTGCATACTTAATGATTAGACGTTCCAAGAGAAAAGAGGCTCAGTGGAAATGACAATATGCGATACATAATTAAGGCATATGGGTACCAATAATAATAAAAATAACAACTAAAAAGTATTAAGCGTTCTCCACATGCCAGGCACTAGGCCTAAGAAAGCAGCTAATTCCCAGATTAGAATATAATCCCAGGTTCCCAGCTCCCGAGTTTCAATTCACTGAGTCTGTGTAAGCACACTACAGTTTAGGGATCAAACATGCAAATATACTGATTTATAATAAGGATTTAAAAATGACAATGCTTTTTTCTTTTAAAGAAAAAGAGACTCCTTTAGCATTTAACAATAAGCTTGCTTTTATGTAAGGGCCCTGAATGGGCCTCTCTTCTTTGGAAATAAGTAGTATTATTCTTACATAAAATAACAAATGAGCTCTGCAGGGTGTGTGTGTGTGAATACAATTTCTTAGGCAACAGGCTGAAACAAGCATCTTGAATCAGACCAAATGTGACTGGGTTTCTATACTACAGTTTTAAGTGAGATACCAGGATTTAAGTTGTTTGGTAGCCAATAGTCTACCTTCATAATTCAGCATTTATTCAGTGCCTCTATACTTTGTGGGGTCAGGTACTTCTAAGTGTTGAAATGCTTACCACAAATACTTATGAATGTCACATTTCTATGCTTTAGAGCCTTAATACTATCAGAAATATTTAGTCATTTTTTCCATATTAATTTTTTTGAAGAACAAATTAATTTTTAAAAGTGTGAATATTTGTACAACCACCTAACCAAAGAGGTTAAAGAGCTGTATTCTGAAAACTAGAAAACACTGATGAAAGAAATTGAAGATGACAGAAAGAAATGGAAAACCATTCCATGTTCATAGATTGGAGGAATAAATATTGTTAAAATATCAAAATGCCACCAGCATTTTTAACAGAGCTAATAATTTTAGTGATTGTACAAGAAATTATGGCTTGCATTCTCACTCACCTTAAATTAATGAGTTTCTAAGACACTATAAGGACTTTAGAATATCCGAATTCCATGAATTATTCCTGCTTTTCATGTTATTGTTTGGATGATTCAATTTCTTCATTTATTTTAAAACACAAAATCCATTATCATCTCTGTACTGTATGGTGAATATTATGACTTATTTAAAAATGGCTTTATTTTGCTTTGCATTCTTTAATATTTTCTTTCTTCTGCCTGAAAAACTAATTTTAGAATTTTTTTTTTTTAGAATTCTGATTAGCATTTCATTAACTCAGTGTTCTGGAGAACTCTTCTCATTTCCATTTTTAAGAATGCTTTTTTTCTTGGTGTAATCTTAAAGGTTCATGTTGATATTTCTTTTGCACTTAAATCTAGAATTGAGTTTTTTTTTTTTTTCAGGTGCCGATAGTTTCCAATGAAAAATAATACCTTAACACTTTAGGTAGCACCTTTCAAAGATGTTTTTTTCATGAATGTCTTAAGATTTAAGATTGTCTTTTTGTCTTTAGTTTTTAACAGTCATTTTCTCATGCCTAGATGAGATTTTGTTGTTGTACTGGTGGCGGCTGCTTTTATCCTGATTCAGTTTAATTGTGGACCCTAAACACATGGCTTCACAGCTCATTTTCTGAAACTCCTTGGGCATTAGGTCCTCAAATATTTCCAGACAAATGTCATCTCTTCTCATTACTGGACCCCATATTACATTTATGGTAGAATACTTCATGCTCATTTTTATATATACATTTCAATCATCTTTTGCTTTATCAAACCTGTATATTAAGTATATACTTTTAGTTTTTTTAATTATTTATGGAATTTCCATCGCTTGCATGTTTACATTCCTTTTTTTTTCAGTTTATTTATTTATTTTGAGAGCAGAAAGAGAAAGAGAACAAGTGGGAGAGAACCAAAGAGAGAGGGAGGGAGGGAGGGAGGGAGGGAGGGAGGGAGAGAGAGAGAGAGAGAGAAAGAGAGAGAATCCTAAGCAGGCTCCGCACTGACAGTGCAGAACTCAATGCAGGGCTCAAACTCACAAACCATGAGATCATGACCTGAGCCAAAATCAAGAGTCAGACACTTAACTGACTGAGCCATCCAGGTACCCATACACTCCTGCTTTTTGATAAATTATACTTCATCTTTTTTCTTATATTATCCGATAAAATTTAACTTGTTGGTCTGTTTCTATTTAATGATTTTCCTCCTTAGTCCTATTTATTTATTGGTTTGGCTAATTGCTTTGCTGTTTCAAACACATCTCTGATCAGCATCAAGCCCCTTTGCCATGGAATTTTAAAGTTCCTCCTACTAGAAGTTGAGTTCACTTCCTCACTCCATTGATGTAGAGTTTGGCCATGTGCTTTTCCTTGGCCAAAACAATGTCTGTGTGGATTCTTAGCCTAGATTTTGAGATAGCATACATATCCACTTACTTGCTCCTCTGGGAATTTCTGAACTCCATCAAGGAAAGAACAAACCCTCATTCTAAGAGAAAGAAAGGCACATAAAGCTGATATAAACCCAATCTCCAGCTTAAAATCAAGCCAAGCTCAGTCTAGCCAAAACAAATTGAAAGACAGTTGATGAACAGATTAAAAAAAAAAAGGCAAGTAACTTGAAGTAACTTGTTTAAAGGCTCTGAAATATTAAGATTGTTAGTGCAGCAAGATTACCATGCCAATAGTTGAATAAGACAAAAAAAATAGTACATAGAAGTAACTATAGCTGGAAGAATGAAAAGCAAACAAGAAACCACAAAACAAAACCCTAATACATGGCAGTGACTTTAGGAATAGGAGCCAACAGTAAGGAAATTCTTCTTAAAATTTGGAAAAGTATATGTCATAAGGAAATAGTTATAGATAGTTGAAGTATGTGATGATCTCTATCATGTACTGTTAAATATTTGGTACTACTGTCACCTGTGATAATCTCAAAGTCAGAAAACATACCTAATTAACTTATTATGTGGGGAGAGAAGTTTTTGAGGCAGAATGGTCAATCTATGAGTTGGCTATTGCCAATCACATTTTACAAGGAACCACAAGAAACAGATGAAGTAAGGGAAACAAACTAGCCAATTTACAAATAAAATTTAGAAGGAATTAACAATGTCTAGAAGATGCATTGGAAAATTAATCTGTTTCTCACCAGATCAAGACACTGATAGCTTCAGTAGGGGGTAAGCCGGGCTCCATCACTGAAAGATGCTCTTGGCGTGGGTGGTGCCTGGGTGGCTCAGTAGGTTAGGCCTGCAAATTTCGGCTCAGGTCACAATCTCACAGTTCATGAGTTAGAGCCCTGCGTTGGGCTCTGCGCTGACAGCTCAGAGCCTGGAGCCTTCTTCGGATTCTGTGTCTCCCTCTCTCACTCTGCCCTCCCCAACTCACACTCTCTGCCTCTCAAAAAAATGAATATTAAAAAATTTTATGAAAAGAAAGATGTTCTCAGGGTAAACAGATAAGTACTTAACTAAGTGTGTGACTATAAACTTCTTTGTTAATACTTTTGAGAAAATTCAAATTTTGTCTAGAATGTTTTACCTAAATAGTTTCCAAAAAAATAAAGACATAGCCACATGAAATCATTATGTTTCCCAAATATCCACAAATAAATCTAGAAAGCCAGCTTGAGAGTAATTGTGCATGTGGCTTTGACACAAGGGGTTAGGTCAAATCTCAGAAATTTAAAAAAAAAAAATATATATATATATATATATATATATATATTTGATATATATATATATATCAAACAGAGCATGACTGAGATGTAAAGAGACCTTTGGGATCCCACCTTTTCACTGGCAGGTAGCAGACTGACAGAAAGTTGCTCAGCTACCAAGCATGGCATTTTCTCCCAGCTCATCTTCAGAGATAAACAAGGAAGATAGTGGAAAAGAAAGAATGGATGAGGAAATAGGGAAAACAATGAACTAAGAGCCAATCACAGGAAGCAAAAAAAGGTCTATTCTTTAATTTCAGATCAGGGGGCCAGGAAATATTTTTTCTACACAAAATTCAAGAATGGTTATGGACTTGCTACATGTTCCTCTTGCTCTTCTCTTTCAAATGAGAATGTTTGTTACGGCTATCCTATCCCTGTTCCAGAATCTATTTTTTGGGGGGGTTGGTATAGGGGTGAGGGAGGAGGGAGGAGGTATGTGTAACAAGTGATAGAAAACTTGCCGTTTTACTTACTAGTTCTCGACATTAAGAAACCTCATCCAGACTGGATATAAACAACAACATTTTGGATTGGAAGCATAATACCATGATGAAACTTTGGAGGATCTGGGGATGGATTTGAGTGAATTTTGATTGTGGTAGGTATGGGATAATTGTAAATAAGATGGTGGACTTTGGTAGACAACATTACTTGCTTAATTCTCTCTTCCCCGAATGCATGCCCTTAGCCATTTGACTTCACAGCTCCTTCTACACCTTATGGGTTACACTACCCCATTTATAGGAGGCTTGCTCTCTGACTCTCTTTAGCCAACATATTCCCAGTGGAAGTTATAATTTCTAGTATTATAGTCTAGACTTTAATGGACATCATGGGTCATTGCTTGATTCTCTGGTAACTACCTCCACCATGAGAAAAACTTCCTTTGGGTATCTAATACTCCTTTACCAAGGGCTCTAGAACAAACACACATAGTGTGGAGTTGTTCTACCCAAACATCAAACAGAAACAACTTTGCCCCAAATAAACTACAGATGAATAAACAAAAAGTAAATAACTGTGATATGCTACAGAATTTGGGAGTAATTTGTAATCCACTATTTTGTGCATTTTTTATTAAACAGTATAAATTGTATATAAAATATTCTAAGGTCTCTGAATGATATTACCTTATTCCAGAATAGTTTCACCAATCCTCTAGCAAGCCATAAAAATGGAAGATCACCTTAATCTAATCAATAATGAGGCTGCCTGATAATGGTTTTCAGTCTTTGTAAGGCTCCATGTGTCTTTGTTTTTCTACCTCTCAATGGAAATAAACCAAGAACCTGGAGTGTATCATAGAGCCTCTCCAGTTTTGATTTTCCAAACTCAAATTTTTGTCTACACAGTAACAAAACACTGTAGGAAGTTTTACTCTGCTTTTAAGCCTTTTTCTTGGCTTCTTACATGGGCCAGTTTCAAGAATCAGTAGGTTTTTGCCCCTAAGAAATGCCACAAAGAGGATGGGTCACCTGGGTGGCTCAGTCAGTTAAGCATCTGACTCTTGATCTCAGCCCAGGTCACAATCTCGTCAAGCCCCATGTCAGGCTCTGCACTGACAGTGTGGAGCCTGCTTGGGATTCTCTCTCTACCTCTCTCTGTGCTCCTTCCCCATGCTCGCTTTCTCTCTCTCTCTCTCTCTCTCTCTCTCTCTCTCTCTCTCTCGGAATAAATAAATAAACTTAAAAAAAAAAAAAGACATGCCACAAAGAAGAAAGTGATAGTTGAGAATATTGGCTCAGCTCTTACAAGTTCCCTTCTTCCCATGATGTCTGCCTACCTTGGCAAATCTTTCATGTCCTGAAGCAAATATCTTTGGTGTTGTATCCAGCATTTCTGGTCCTTAGCAAGAGCACTAGTCCAATACAAGCAATTCTATTGAAGCCAGAGGAAATATCCCAAAGTAACAGCTTTGGTTTTTACATATTTATCATTCATAATTTTCTCAAACTTTTCATAGAGACATTATACTTTTTATGTAGAAACATAACATTTATTCTCATATCCAATTAAATGATTTGTGAGAAATACTGCTTTTATTAAAATTAGTGCTTTAGAAAATTTGTTTATACCATATTTGAATAGTCAAGAGTAGTTACAAAACTTGTCTAGCATTCTTTAGTTCCTGGTTCTAAGAGTTCATTTGTCAATTAACAAACCAAAGTACGTAATATAAACTGAATTCCATCTTACCAGATGGTAAGTGTTCTCATTCATTTTAAAACATATTTGCACACATATATTTTCTTTTCAACTTAGAATATACATCAAAAAGCTACTATAAGAGTTCATTAATATGCTTAAAACTAACTTTCTTTTCTTGTATTACGTTAATAGATTAGAAATGGTTTCATGTTATCTTAATATTTAAAGGAAGCCAAAATATGTTGAGAGTATTATTTAGTATCATCCTTTTTTTATTCTGTGGCAATAAAATGTTATCATAGACATTCACTTTTATTTTTCCCTCAGAACAATATGGATTGCTAGTCCTATAAAGGATAGTGATGGGTAGATTTATTGGATGTGTTTCTACGTGCTGCTGTTTAGCAGGGAGAAGCATTTTTGCACCATATTCTTCGGTATGTTTTGAATGAAATTTCATTACAAGACTCTCTGTATCCATATTGCCAAGTATTATATTATTATTATGTCCAATTTAAATTTAATTAGAAAGTGATATCCCCATTTAAATTTAACTTCATTTTCAAATCTAATTCAGTTTATTTTGAATAGGATAAATGCACAATATATTCTTATTAGAAGTGGTAAAATGGATTTTTGTTGTTATTCATATTTCTTTTTCAAGACATCTTAGGAATAAAACTTGTATAACAGCTTCAGTATCACTTGCTTATCTAATTATATATTTTACTCACAAATTATTGTGGAAACGTTTGGACACTAAAATGTATTTGGTTAAAATTCAAATGTAAGGAGTACTCATATGTAATGAATAAGATGTCAACGGTTATTTCTTGTTTACTCAAACTATACACATAGAAAACATTGCCATTGATTTTATTTGCACTTTTGTCCATTTGTTCATTCATTGAAACTATTGAGCATCCACCAGGTATAAGAGTAAATGTATGTGTGAGAATAATGAATATAAAGCTAAATCTGGTCTTAACTGAGCTTATAAGCTAGAATTTTTAACTAAGGGAAATCATTTGAAATATTTTTTTAAACCAATGCTAAAGTTATCAACAATCATTATTCACTAATGCTTACTATTCACATTCTATTTAGCTGATTTTTACTCCTAAGGTAAGTCTGGAGAGAACATGGAAAGATTTCTGGTCTTCCAAAATCAATCAGTCTAAAATGCATACATCTTATCCTCCTAAACCCATAAAGAATAACTTGTTCCCATGTACTATTAACATTGTAGTTCTATTACCATCTTATTTGCTCATCTGTTAGTAGATGGAAGTAAAATCACAATGCCATTAAGTATTATTTGTGAGAGATTACACAGATTTAAAAGCTACTCCAAAATCTGCACAAGTTATTAGGACTTTTGATAGTTGAGATAGTTTTTGGAGCATGGATACCAGAAAGATTGCAGAATAGGAAGCCCTAGACTTTCCTTTGCCCTACAGGAATACTGATTCAACAATACATGAATACATTTCCTTTATAACTAATAAACTAATTGGCAGGCCCCTGAATCCTGGGCAACCATAAAACCAGCCACCTCAAAGCTAGGATAACTCAAGACACCTCTCTCCATAATCCATACTCTCAGTACAGTGTCATGCAATCAGGAGGAAAGCCCTAGCTTCCAGATTCTCCCTGGAGACAAAAATAATTGGACTACAGGTCAAACATTCCGATTTCTTCAGGGCTGTCCAAGGGATTTGCTTCTATATTTCCTATCTTGCTATGCTGATGGGCCCACACATACACCAAATACCTGGAAATGACTGAACAAAGATGGCAGTTTGAACTACCATGCAAGCAGTCACCATAGCCCGTTCACCCACCCAGTGGAGAGTCAGAGTAAAATATCCCAGATCACAGCTCAGATTCT
The DNA here is from genome assembly GCF_014898765.1 of Herpailurus yagouaroundi. Classification (NCBI taxonomy): domain Eukaryota; kingdom Metazoa; phylum Chordata; class Mammalia; order Carnivora; family Felidae; genus Herpailurus; species Herpailurus yagouaroundi. Next base: position 19,765,543 of record NW_024412396.1, on the reverse strand, counting down.
CTCTGGCAAGGTAAAGAATTGGAATATTACATCTAATATTCCTACTTTCCCAGAAGCTGCCCAAACAACTGGCTTCTATCTTGCTGAACTCTGAGCAGTGGTGAAACCTAACATACCTGGACCCCCAGTTGCTGTTAAGAATAAAGGCAATGATTTGGATTAGCACAAAATCTTGAGAAGCTCCCTGAGTATCTGAATGGCTGATTGATGAAGGTCTTCTGTACCAGAACATGTTAAAACTAAGGAAACAAAGTTGTTTTTTCCTAATGCACACATACCAATGCAAAAAGTCAAGAAATATGAAGATGCAGAAAAATGTGTCCAAAATGAAGGAACAAAGTAAGTCTTCATAAACCAACACTAATGAAATATAGAGTAAAACCTTGGTTTGCAAGCATAATTTATTCCAGAAAATGCTTGTAAGCATTTTATACAAAGCACTTGTATATCAAAGTGAATTTCAAGAACCATTGGCTCAGTTGTGATCATGTAATGTTCAGCATCACATACTACTCATGTTGCAAGACATCTGTCGTTTATCAATTTAAAATGTATCAGAAATGTTTGCTTGTCTTGCAGAACACTCACAGAACAAATTACTCACAATCCAAGGTTTTACTGTATGTGTTCTACCTGATAGAGAAAAATAACTATTATAAAGATGCTCAGTGAAGTCAGGAGAACAATGCATGAGCAACAGGAGAATTTCAACAAAAACAGAAAATATTTTAAGAATACCAAATAGAAGTCCTGAAACTGAATACAACATTAACTGAAAAACTCACTAGAGATGTTCAACAGCAGACTAGATCAATCATAAGCAAGAATCAGTGAACTTGAGGATAGGTCAATGAAAATTATGCTGTCACAGGAACAAAAAATAAAATGAAAAAATCTAAACGAGTGAAGAAAGCTTTAAAAAAGTATGAGACACCATCAAGAGGACAATATACACATAATGGAGTCCCATAAGGAGGAAAAAGGGGGCAAAAAATCATTTAAAATAACAATCGCCAAAAAACTCCCTAAATCTGAGGAAGGAAAAGGACAGTCAAATCCAGGAAGCCAAATGGATGTTAAATAAGATGAATTCAAAGAAATCCTCACCAAGCTATGATATAATTCAATTATTAAAAGGCAAAGGGCAAAGAGAATTTTAAAAACTTCGAGAGAACTCCTATAAGACTACCAGCACATTTTTCAGCAGAATATCTGAAGGTTGATGTACTCAAAGTGGTAAAAGAAAAATAAAACAAAACAAAAGCCTTTCAACCATGAATACTATTCTGATCAAACCTATCCTTCAAAAATAGAAAAAAAACCTTTTTCAAATTGTAACATCAGAAACATGAAGTGGAATATGAAGTTGGGGGTGGGGGGAGATAAGTAAAAGTGTAGTTACTGTACACTGTTAAAGTTATTACAATAGTGTATTTTAAGACATAACTATAAGATGTTTTATGAAAGCTTTGGTAACCACAAAGAATATACATATAGAAAATAAATAATAGAAAAAAAGCAAATAAAGCAGATCAATACCGAAACACACACACACACACACACACACCACAACAATGCAATATGAAGAGAGACATCAAAGAGAGACAAAAGAATTAGAAGACAGAAGACAATTTACAATATGGCAATAGTAAATTCTTCCCATCAATAATTACTTCAGATGAAAATGGGATAATCTTCTCCAAAAACACAATGACTACATGGATTAAAAAAGGAAAAGTCCCAATTGTATGCCTTCTACAAGAGACTTAGTTCAGATTTAAGGACACACGTAGCCTCCAAGTATAGGGATGGAAAAAGGATATTCCATGGGAATGGTAACCAAGAGAGCAGAGATAGCTGTATTTATATCAGAGAAGATAGACTTTAAGTCAAAAACTATCACAGAGACAAAGAAGAACATTACATAATGATAAAGGGTAAATTTACCTGGAAGACGTAACAATTTTAAATATATATATATATTTATGTTATATTACATTACAAGTATAGTTATATAAATCTATATAAATATCACATATATATAGAGAGAGAGCAAATACAGATTAAATATATATACAATCTATATATAGAGCAACTACAGATTAAACTAAAGGAAGAATAGGCAGAAATAAAACCCTACTTTCAATAATGAATAGAGCACTCAGACAAAAAAGTCAATAAGGAAACAATGGACCTGAACAACACTACAGAACAAATGGGCCCCAGGGACGTTCAGAGCACTCCACCCAACAACAGAATGAACACTTCTTTCTCTCAAGCTCACAGGAAACATTATCCAGAACAACTTATATGTTAGGTTGCAAAACAAGTTTTAACAAATTCAAGATGATTATAATCATACCATGATCAGTATCTTTTCTGATCACAATGGGATGAAACTAGAAATCAATACCAAAAGTAAAATTGGCAATTTGCACATATTTGTGATTTTTAACATTTTTGAACACTAGGACAAAGATTAAATTAAAAAGTCAATTAATAAATATCATACAAATGAAAGCAACAAAACACATAACACACCAAAACATACGGGATACAGCAAAAGCAGTACTAAAAAGGAATTTTATAGCCATAATGCCTATATTAAAAAAGAAGATATATCTCAAAGCATCTAATTTTACTCCTCAAGGAACTAGAAAAAGAAGAGCAGACTAAGCCCAAAGTTGGGAGAAAAGGAATAATATAGTAAAAATAAGTGAAATACAGAAAAGCAATTAAAAAACCAATGAATCTAGGGGTGACTCAGTGGCTCAGTTGGTTAAGCGTCCGACCTCAGCTCATGATCTCATGGGCATGATCTCATGGTTCATGAGTTCAAGCCCCACATCAGGCTCTGTACTGACAGCTCAGAGCCTGGAGCCTGCTTCAGATTCTGTATCTCCCTCTCTCCTCCCCCTCCCCCACTTGCACTCTTTCTCTCTGTCAAAAATAAACAAACATTAAAAAAAAATTCAAGTATCAGTGAATCTAAAAGTTTTGAAAACAAAATTGACAAATTCTTAGACTAAGAGAAAAGAACAGGGTAAAAATTTAGAAACAAAAGAAGAGGCATTACAACTGAAGACACAGGGAGAATAAAAGGATCATAAGAGACTAGTATAAACAAATTATACTCTAACAAATTGGACAATCTAGAATGCCAGAAGCCGAGCTATCCAACCAGCCTGAGGGTGGTGGATGGATCGGGACTGCAGGGCAGTCCACCGACAGTGAAGCTTCTTGTACTCCCGCTTTTATGTAATTTGGCGTTAATAAAACTACCTGGGGAATTTTCTTTTGGGGAATTGACCTTGACAGGCCCCCTGGGAAAAGAACCATTGGGGAAAGAAATAAGGTTCCACAAGGAAATTGTGCAGCCCTACATTTAGCCCTTGCCACCCCTTATAAAGACTCCTCTACCTAAAGGAAGGATAGCTTCATATATTTCTCAGCCACGGAAGGAATGAATGGGTTTAAACACCCCACTCCGTGAACAAAGGAGTGCGTGTTTGGGCACCAGTTACTCCAACTCCTAGGCCCACTTGGCCCCCAAAAGGCATTCCAGATGATGATTGAACCTAGTCGGTTAAAGCACACAATGATTCATTAGTTCCTAGGTGCATTGTCTCTCTGAGAATGCATAAGGCATGGGTTCCTAAGGCCCTCTTGGCCCCTTCATGACACCTTGGACTGAAGCGAACACTTTTGTTCCTCAAACCACAAATGGTTCAGGTAAACAACTAAGAGGTCATGTCCCTGTAACTGTTCCATTTGAGATGTTGAGAGATAGATGGCTTTTCATGAAAACAGCAAAGCAAATGCTTTATAGATTATAGATAAATGTAGATACATAATGAAAATAATGTAAGACATTAAACAATAAGCAAAGGGCAGGAGGAAACATTACGAGAAAATAGCCACGTTATTCCTTAAAGGGTGATTACACATAGGAACATTTTTAGAATTAGGTAATGCCAGAAAACATAGACGATGCACGCTACAAGGAAATTACTAACAAATATAATGCCACGTTTGCCACAATAAAGCAGCCAGTTCAACACACTGCTGTTGTCTGTGTCCATTTTTATTTTTGTTTTATTTTGTTTTATTTTCACTTTTTCACCAACTCCGTTCATCCTTCGGAAACCCCTGGACCGGGTGGAGCTGGACTCCGGCACTAGAAAAAATAAATTCCTAGAAATATACAAACTACTCAGACTGAACCATGAAGAAACAGAAAATCTGAACAAAACTATAACCAATACGTTTGAATCAATAATCAAAAAACATCCCAAAGTCCAGAATCAGATGGCTTCACTGTTGAATACTAAAAAAAAAAAAGTGAGAAGAATTAACATCAGTTCCCTTCAAACCCTTCTAAAAATTTGAAGAGGGAATACTTCCAAACTAATTTTATGAGGACATTACCCTGATATCCAACCCAGGGAAAGACATTACAAACAAAGTACAGACCAATAACCCTGATGAACATAATAAATTCAAAAGTTCTCAAACACTGGCAAAGTGACTCAAATAGCATCTTAAAGTATCATACACCATGACTACGTTTTGATGATTTATCCCTGGGATGCAAGCATGGTTCTGCATATGAGAGATCAATGCGATGTAATGTGTTAATCCAATGAAGGGTAAAAATTGCATGATCATCTCAATAGATGCAGAAGAAGCATTTCACAAAATTTGACACCATTTCAGGATAAGACTCTCAACAAACTAGGATTACAAAGCCCCATACCCCAAGCCCATATTTAACATCAGACTTAGTGGTGAAAAGCTAAAAACTTTTTCTCTGAGATCAAGAACAATGCAAAGAGACCACCCTTGCCACTTTTATTCAATATAGTACTGCAACTTCTAGTCAGAGCAATCAGGGAAAAAAATAAATGTCATCCAAAACAGAAAGGTAAAAGCAAAATTATCTGCTTGCACGTGACATGATCTTACATGTAGAAAATCAAAGATCTTTTTTAAAAAATGTTAAAGTTGGGGCACCTGGGTGACTCAGTAGGTTAAGCATATGACCTCAACTCAGGTCATGATCTCACAGTAGTGGGTTCGAGCCCCACATTGGGCTGTGTGCTGACAGCTCACAGTCTGGAGTGTGCTTTGGATTCTGTGTCTCCCTCTCTCTCTGTTCCTCCCCCATTTGTGTTCTCTCTCTCTCTTTCTCAAAGATTTTAAAACTTTTAAATAAAAATTAAAAAATTAAAAATGTTAAATTAATAAATAAACTCAAAGTTGTAGGATAATAAATTATCTTATAAAAACCATATCTATACAATTGACCATCTGAATAGGAAATTAAGAAAATAATCCCGTTTGTAAGATAATCATAAACATAATACTTTGGAATAACTTAAAAAGGTGAAAAACTTGAACTCTGAAAAGTGTGATACATTGATGAAAAAAATTAAAGACACCAATGGGAAGAAATCCCATATTCATGAATTGGAAGACCCAATAAATGTTAAAATGTCCATACTACCCAGTTCGATCTACAGATTCAGCACAACCCCTGTTAAAAATCTCAAGAACTTTTTTCATAGAAATTTTAAAAAATTCAAAACTTTATATCATACCACAAATAACTGTAATAAATAAATTTTGATAAAGAAAAAAAGCTGAACAGAGATTCAGCCTTAATGTAATGTTATACACAAAAATCAAGTCAATATAGATTAAAGACTTAAATTTAACAGCTAAAACTAAAATACTAGAAGAAAACAGACAAAAAAAAACCCAACAAACAAAAAAACAAAAATAATCATGGAAATGATGATCAAAACCACCATGAGGTAGCACTCAAATGTATTATAATGGCTGTCATCAAAATACAAGAGGTAACTAATGTTGGTGTGGATAGGAGTAAAAGGAACACTTGTACAGTACTGGTGGGAATGTAAATTAGTGTGACCACTATCAAAAACAGTATTTTGAGGTTCCTCAAAAATTTTAAAATGTAACTACCGTATGACTCAGAAATCCCACTTCTGAGTATTTATCCAAAAGAAGTGAAATCACCATCTCAAAAAAGATATTTGCATTCCCATATTCATGCAGTGTTATTCAAAGTAGTCAATATGGAAACAACCTAAATGTCCATGGATAGGTAAATGGATATAAAAATGGTAGACATAAATACAATAGACTATTATTCACCTTCAAGAAAGATGGAAAAAATGACAGATGTGATAGCAGTGTGTCCTCAAATTTCATCCATTTCAAATGAAATAAACCAAATGCAGAAGGATGAGTGTAGTGTGATGTGACTTATATGATGTATCTGTAACAGTCAAACTCATAGAAGCGAATACATTCCTCTGATCATTCCTTTGACAGATAAAACTATCAAGAAGGAGGCCAAATTACAGTTTAAGATATTTCTGTCAAAAAAAGTAGTGGTATGTAAACTATTCTAATTCCACTATCTACTGGTTTGAAGTGTTCTTTTCTACTGCCAATAGAGAGTTGAACCACATGCCTTAATACAGAGTTCATAAAATATGGTAACAGCTATGTAGAATTCTTGGATACTTATAATTCAACTTAGATTTTAGTTGAGCACTATCATATAGGTAGGAAATAGGGCTATTTTAGGGGGCAAATAAAGATACGGAGTTTCTCATTTCTATATTTTGCATTTGGATTTGTTGTCTAGTGTATTTGAAATTTGAGATTATCAAGATTATTTTCTTTCTAAGACAACCATTTCCTATAAAAAAACTAAGATTAGAAAAAAAACCCAAATGAATCTCTGTAATTATTAAAAAAGACAATTATCTATAAATGATTCATATTAAACTGCACATAAAAGGAAAATTTGGTTTCTATTTTTAGAAATTACACCAAATCTAATATTATCTCTCCTTTGAAGTGATTACTTTTGAAAGAACTAAAACTCTAATATATAATTATTTATAAACTTATGCTCTAACTCTGATATTTTTACCAGACTAAAATATAAATTAGGGGCGCCTAGTGGCTCAGTTGGTTGGGCGTCTGACTTCGGCTCAGGTCATGATGTCATGTCTTGTGGGTTCAATCCCTGCGTCAGGCTCTGTGCCGATAGCTCAGAGCCTGGAGCCTGCTTCAGATTCTGTGTCTCTCTTACTCTCTCTCTCTGCCCCTCTGCACTCATGCTCTCTCAAAATTTAATAAATATTTTAAAAAATTTAAATATAAATTAAAGTTATGTGTGTGGAAGACTGAATTAAAGAAAATGTACATTAAATTTGATATTAGTTTTCTGTAGTGGAATGATTAGATTTGTTTTGAAATGTCAGTATTCATCTTGTGACTTGGTCTTTTACTTTTAATTTTTTTATTTTTTTTTAATGTTTATTTCTAAGAGAGACAGAGCATGAGCATGGGAGGGGCAGAGAGAGCCAGAGACAGAATCTGAGATAGGCTCCAGGCTCTGAACTGTCAGCAAAGAGCTCGATATGGGGCTCAAACTCATGAGCTGTGAGATCATGACCTGAGCTCAAGTCAGACGCTTAACTGACTGAGCCACCCAGGCACCCTACACGTTCGTCTTTTAAAAAATATGAGCATATAAAGTTTAATATAGTAATAATTAAAATATCACAGTGAAAATCTTCAGGTATTTTATGGTTCAAAATTTGTGCTACATTGAGAACATTCACATAGTTGAAATACATTGATTTGAAATTAATCACTACCCTTCCCTTTTTACAACATAGAAATGTATTCCATGCAGACAGAGTGAGAAGTATTTCCTCTATCATTAGTAGTATAAAATGGAGTGGTCACGGTGGGTGTGATCATTCAATACACACACTTTTGTGAGAACTGATTTTAAAAGAAATGGCTATAGATCTGCAAAACAGAGTTTGAATGCCTAGGTATAATATGGATTTTTTTATAAACACTTTAGGTCCATTTATGAGTGAAATTCCTCATTTTGGTTAATCACATTATCATGAATTTTATTACATAAACCATAAACCTAGATTTTAACTCTAGTTTTCTGTTTTCTATACTCTGTACAACCAACCACTTAGCAAATCCACCATGACCATTGACTTATGCAGGCACATGTACTGGTGGGTTTTGGGTGTATTTGTTTTTGTTGCATGTTTTGTGTGTGTGTGTGTGTGGAGAGAGAGAGAGAGGGAGAAGTAGGGTATTTGGAGGAGTTTTCTCATAATTGAACATAGGTTCTGCAGTTGGCTGATTAATAGCCCCAAAAGATATACAAGTCCTAATCCCTGAACTCTGAGGGTGTTACCTTATAAGTAAAATAGACTTTGCAGAGATGATTAATTTAAGGATTGTGACACTAAGAAATAATCCCAGAATATGTGGATGTATCATAATTTTAATCACAAGCATCCATATAAGGTGATGGCAGTGAGAGATTTAACAGAGAACAGGAGAACGCATTATGGGCAGAGATCGGAGCAACGTCCTTTAAAGACAGAGGAAGGGGACAAGCCAAATAATGTAAGTAGCCACCTAAAGCTAGAAAGAATGAAGGAAATGGAGTCCCTCCCCCTGTCCAGAGATGGCAGAAGGTGCCTACAAGGCACCTTTGGACCAATGAAACAGATATTGGACTGCAGACCTACAGAACTGTTAGAAAATACATTTATGTTGTTTTAAACCACTAAATTCAATAATGTATTACAGTGTATACATTGCTAATAATATATTACAGCAGCAATGGCAAAGGGAAACAAGTTTCTTGTCTTGATTCTGAATTTAGAGTCACTCTAAAATGCCAATCTAATCATTGAATGGTTCCCAAGTACCTAGCAAGGAAAATGCACAAGAGCAACCAAGACCGTAATTCATTCTGCCTCTCTGATCTCTTCCTTGGGGTCCCTGTTCCTTATCATCTAAAAATACCAAGCTTTGCATTAGTCTTTAAGGTTTTTCATAGTTCCTGAAGTCTCTTGGCAACTTTTCCCTCTTCTATTACACTGATTACATACATCTGTTATGGTAATTAACACATGGTCTTATAGTTCTTAGCTTTCAATTGGCCTTTTCCTCTAAAATTATGAACTCATCGAGGACTCTCACAGACTAGCTCAATGCCTGATACATAGAGCTACATAAATGTTTCCCAAATAAATGAATATTAAATCCATAGTTCTGCTCATCAAATATCCAATATAAAGGTTTTTATTTGGTCATTTATTTTTATGTATCAATTATGCACTATGGTTACTTACATTGATTCAACTGTCTCCACACTACAACAATCTTCCACTAGTAATGTTATAGTTAAAACAAAACTAAAAACACATCCCAAATATCCCAGGAATTCGCCACCACATGTATTAAAGCATATTTTCACTTTGTTACATTTGACTGTAGCAGTGAGTTAGACACAGAGAGTCAGGACACAGAGGCTTTTCTTTCTAGGAAGCAACTATATTCGCACCAGCACAAGCTCAGCATGCTAAGATCCCCAAAAGGCTGAGCCCTGAATGCAGCTGGAGGGGAGGGTGTTGCCTTTTGTACAATTTTTGCTCCTTTGTCTCCCATATATGCTAACATACAGTTTGAATGGGTGGTCTATGTTACAGAGTCATGAGGAAGGTCACGCACGGACACATAACCAGGTTGCCTTCCCTTGTCTTGAGGTTTTCACCGCATTCCTTAGTGAGGGGCTCTACCACATGATCTCTGAATTTACAGAACCTCAGCTCTTTCTTCTAGGACCTCTTCACCTCAAAGGCTTAAGAATCTCTACACCCAATGCTGAGGTCTCACCTCCTTCTTTGGGAGCCCTTAGTGGCTATGGTCTCTGGTAAGTAAGCTGTAGTTTTTCAATATTCACATGTAATGAATGGTCAGCAATTATCTTTGAGGTGTTGAATGTCCCCTCCTTCATCATAAGATCCCACATGAGATCTGCCTTCACTCATAAAGGCCATTTTCATGGTCCATATACTTCTTTGTTTTCTAGAGAACACCCTCATCATGGTGAGTCATATGGGACTCGTTATTTTAAGTAGCAATCATCACACTCTTCTACCAGCTTAGACACTACTACTCAATCTATCTCATTCTTTATTCATTCACTCATACAAGCCTTCATCCAGATATTTTCTCCTTTTAAATGATTTTGTGTAATACTGAAATAAAAATAATTGTATTTAAAACTTTGAGTTTATTAATGTCAATAACAATATTTCAAATAAAATATAAACATGTTAAGGTACTCTCATAGCTTTGTCTTAAGCATTTTCTCAAAAGCTTTATATTTTCACTGAAGGAGACTTTCAAGGATTCCATAAAAAATGCCACTTTTTAAAGATGGTTTTACAAGAAGTACCTTTTCTTAGTACTTTTTTCCCCCTCAGTCATCTTTTATTGGGTATTAATTCTCAATCCGGATATGAAAGGATTCACGGGTGCCAGGCAAAGGTCATGGTAAGGAATGCAGAATGTCTTGGCACATTTTCTAACTAGCTAAAATATTTCTTAGATATCTCAGTAATGCTCTGTGATGTAAGAGGGGTCTATTGTCATTTCACAGGTGGAAGAAGCAGCCTAAGAGGTTAAGAGAGGACACAGAACCAGCAGAAAATCCAGGAATGGAAATGAGGTCACTGATATATTCTAAATGTAAATATGTGTTTTTGTCTTGGATAGAGAAGATTATGGATAGAGAAAGTCCTAAGATTCCTTTTAATGAAGCTGTTGCAATGTGACTATAGATATTAGACTTAAACCATGTCCTAACTTTAATGTCTTATTGTGTTTGTGGTTTCAGCAGTCTAAAATATTTTAAATTTTAGAATAAAATATTTTAAATTTTAGAATAAAATATTATTCTAGTCACCATGAGATCTGGGGAAAGTCTACAAACACGTTAGCACAATATTGGATACTTTCCCTTTCATTAAGAAGGTTATTGTTGGGGCGCCTGGGTGGCGCAGTCGGTTAAGCGTCCGACTTCAACCAGGTCACGATCTCACGGTCCGTGAGTTCGAGCCCCGCGTCGGGCTCTGGGCTGATGGCTCGGAGCCTGGAGCCTGTTTCCGATTCTGTGTCTCCCTCTCTCTGTGCCCCTCGCCCGTTCATGCTCTGTCTCTCTCTGTCCCAAAAATAAATAAACGTTGAAAAAAAAAAAAAAGAAGGTTATTGCTTGAAATTAAAAATGACTGATCTCTGCTGCTTGAACTGGGTTGAAAGACACTAGTAAATTTGTATAACATACTCATGTAATTGAACACATGCCAAAAAACCAGACTCATATAGGTTAGACATATAGGTTAGTCTGTCCTTAAAAAAGCAAACCTCTCCTCAGTGGGACCAAGTTTCAAAATTGCAGAATATACCATTCCAGAGGAGCCCAACAGAAAAAAAAAAAAATCACTTATGTCTCGGGAGATAACAGGCAGGAATGCAAAAGTGAGGAAGCCTCACTTTTAGGGGTAGCATTTTTGAGGAGTAGGTAGAACATGGGTGCTTGAAGAGTTTAAGTACTGAGACTCCTTCCATTTCCTGTGCAGTAGGGTCTGGCTTTCAATGTTAGGATTCCAAGTAACCCATTAATGTTCATTCAGTGAATGCATGAATGGTAAGAGCAGATCAGCAAAGCAGTTTAGAAAGAATTAAGGAATCTGGGGACCTAGAGAGTATGAGACAGTTTACATATTTGAAATCGGTAGCATTTTTATACCTCTCCTTTGTTTTAGATCTTATGTATTATAATTAGTTGCATAATATTTATCCCAGCACATGTATTTAATGTAAAAATAATTAATAAACATAAGTATTCTGGTTTTATTACTAGAACTGGGATAAGGCTCAGAGGTTTGTTCCCAAGAAATGAGGCCTTAGTCCAACTGCTAAAATGAGAATCATTTTTGAAAGCAAATCTGAAGAAATCACTGAGCCTGAAGCCAAGGGCCTCTTTAATTTCCTCTGAATAAGAGAAACATTAATCCCTGAAATTCGGTTGACATTAAGTCTTTAAGAAGGAGGATCTGTTTTGTCCCCAGTGTTCAATAATGAAAAGTGGATGCTAGACAGAGTCATATTTTTTGGTAGCAGAAAAAGAACTGGACTTCGAATAGAATTCCTGGGTTATAATCTGTCATTTCCTTGCTGTTTTACCTTAGGGGGAAAAGGTTATTTGATTGTCATGAATATCAGTTTATTTACCTGCAAAGCAGGAGTTAAAATGGCTTTAATTTTCATTAAAGTAGAAAGGAAGTGGTTAAAACTTACACCTTGATCTGTTACTGCCAAAGAGAAGTTTAATGCCAAGAAAGGAGACAGCGCCAGAAAACAGGTGATCTGATTTCAACTCAGATTCCAAACAAGAAATGATTCATCTCTACAAGGGAGAGTTTGAAATGCCGCTCTTGTTGCCCTAGCACACGGAACGCTAATTGAAGCAGAGAACGGAATTGGCAGAAGCACACTCATGAGGACAGGAAATATTTAGGTTAGAAGGAGAGAAACCAATCTCTGATGTGATCAAGTAAATCCTATTACTAGAAATTAGATTTTCTTTACTTTTTTTTTTATGTGTTCTCATGTCAAAGTCATAGAAACTATTTGAGGAACTTGAACTTTGCCTACCTTAGAATTAGGCCAAGCCAACTTTTACCACATGTGCCAAAGCAATGTTAAAAAATCTAAACATTCGGAGTACGTTGAATCGAAACACAGCCTATATAGGATGAGCACTTTTTTTTAAATGTTTGTTTATTTTTGAGAGAGAGCAAATGGGGGAGGAACAGAGAAAGAGGGAGCCAGAATCTGAAGGAGGCTTCCTGAGGTCAGGGAAGACCCAACGCAGGACCCCAACTCATAAACCGTGAGATCATGACCAGAGATGAAATCAAGAGTAGGATGCTTCACCGACTGAGCCACCCAGGCACCTCAGGAGGTACATTTTCAATCATTTTAATCATTTCCAGATGTAAAAGACATTAAGAGTTCAGTAATCAAGGGCAAGTAATACATGAGCATCCAAGCCGATTTTATAGATCCCAAAAAAGGGATTTGAGCAGTGTAAAGATTACTCTATTATTCCCACCAATAAAAACATTACCAGTGATTCCTTGAAGTGCTGAGAACCTGGATACTGGGATTGAACTCAGTATGTATCGTGGGAACAATATTTAGAATGCATGTGGATGTCAAATAGTTCTTATTTCAGAACAAGGCCTCAAAGAACTACAACAAGTAGTCTTGCTCTAATCACTTATATAAAATTCCAATTTATTTATTTAATTCCAAATTCCAATTTAAAGAAGTCATGATTTTACTACAGATTGGTTATTTGGTAGAGTGAATTCAACATAATTTTGAGGATTCAAATAAAGTGCGTAAAAGTATCTGTCTCAGCACATACTAAGCACACAGTAAAATGAAATGGAGTTATAATAATTTATAAATGTATCGTTTGTCCTTTTTGTTATCCAATGGCATGAGATCAAGTCTGTTTTACTTAGTAGGCAATGGAAAAACTACGTAAAACTTGTATTTGAATGTGTTAATTTTGGAAAAGAGGTGGGGGGGGAAGAGAGGGAGGCTTGACCACTCGATTACTATATAAATATAGGTAATAGTATTTATTAGTCATCCTCTTTTTTTTTAAATTTTTTTTTGACGTTTATTTATTTTTGAGACAGAGAGAGATAGAGCATGAACAGGGAAGGATCAGAGAGAGGGAGACACAGAATCCGAAACAGGCTCCAGGCTCTGAGCTGTCAGCACAGAGCCCGACGCGGGGCTCGAACTCATGGACTGCGAGATCGTGACCTGAGCCGAATAGGCCGCTCAACCAACTGAGCCACCCAGGTGCCCCCAGTCATCCTCTTAAAATAGAATTCCATGCTGTTGATAAATGGAGTTGTAGACCAATATTTATTTTCTTGAAAGTATTTTTGTGATATACTGCTAAAGGTTTCAAGAAATTGGTTACAGAACAGTAATGTACAGTTAGCCCTTTGTTAAAAATATACGTATGTGTTTGCAAGCATATTGTGCATTTTCTATGTATATATTCTATGCAATATTATAAATGTCTTTAAAGATATAAACCAAGTCTAATCTTGGCTATTTGATTTGCATAATTACTATGCTTTTTATGAAACATACTTTCTAAAAGTTATTAGAAGCTGCAAAATAAACAATATAAATTGATATTCGCACATTTTAGCACTCACATCTTATTTTCAAATGTTTTGAAAGCTTTATTAGAACAAAAGATTTAGTATCATTCAAAAGATAACCTACTTAGGTCTCTACTGTAAGATACTAAACTTTGCCAATATTTTCTGTGTATTTAATACTGCTGATGCTTGAGAATAAAGCTGTGATAATATGTTTAAGTCAAAATTAAACATTTTACTGCATGTTATAAATACTAATTTCTAGTTATATTAATCTTGTATTACTATTTGTAAATGTCAAATATCCATATATGAGATTTATTTGCATGTGAAAAATACAGGAAAAGTGTAAATATGTCATCATTACAAGGCTATGTTAAAAATCCAAAAGGCTCATAAAATAGAATTTCTTAATCTAATAAAAAAATCATTACATGCATTATCTGAATTACAAAAAATTACTTCATATAAAATTTTATTTTCTTTGTACAATGTTAGTTTCACATTCTTAGTCTTAACAGAAAAGTCTGGGAGAAAAATACTAATAAAAGATTAGCATTGGGGCGCCTGGGTGGTTCAGTCAGTTAAGCATCTGACTGTCAATAGTGGCTCAGGTCATGATCTCAGTGTCCTAGGATTGAGTCTTCCATTGGGTTCTGCACTGAGCATGAAGCTTGCTTGTGATTGTCTCTCCCCCTTTCTCTCTGCCCCTTTCCCCTACTCGCTCTCTCCTCTCTCTCACCTCTTTCTCAAAATAATAAACTTAAAAAATATTAGCATTTACTTATGTCAGAGAAGTCAAAATGATATTTTTAGAATCACTTTCCCTTAAAAATATTGCACTGCCCTTAAAGAATAGAGTCCTAATCTTTATAAACTGTTTGGAAATAGGTAAACTTTCTATCCTATCTATATTTTCTCTAAGAAAATAAGGTCTAACTTGTAAGGAAAATGTGATATTTAGTAGAATGCTATCAAATGAGTTTAAATTATAGCACCTTTTGGTACAGCTTCAACAAAATTAGAGATTCTATGAAATAAACTTAAATTTTGTAAAGCAGTTAATGTTACCCATAACTGAATTCAGTTTGCTCTTCATTGATATCAGTTTGAAATCCAAACTCCTTCACCTAATAAAATAGTTAAACAACTGGATTTACTTTCTTTCATCTCGTACCATTTCTTTTCTTCTTTCTACTCTAGACTAGAAACATTGATCCCTCATAATTTATCAAACGTTCAGATCATCTGCCAGCATCCGGATCTTTACACGTGCCATTCCCTTAGCCTGAGGCTTGGGGCATACATCAAAACCTGTTTCATTTGGCTAACAGCTTTACCCTCTCATTTCTTACTAGTTTGATTTCATTTAGAGATGGCATTTTCTTTGCAGAATCTTCCTTGACCCACCAACACTAAAGTAGGTATTCTTTCTACCTGTACTTAGAGCCCACCCTACTGTGATTACCTACGTTCTTTCTTATTCTCCACATAACAGATCCTGGATTTCAGGATTTCTGATCGTCATCCCTGGCGCCTGGTATAGTACCTTATGTTAGGCACTCAACATCTTGCATGAATGGATGGTGTATATTAATTCTGGCATATGGCTCAAAAGCACTTACTGCCAATCAAATTCATGAATTAAGCTTTCCATTCATACTCCTGTTATGACAATTTATCTTTTGATAGCTTAAATTAAACTACATGGTTTGTTCATAACTGTAAACATATGAAAGTATTTATTAAACCAAATGCCTATTGTGGTAACAAAAATATTTTGGATTCAGTAAATCTCTTAGTTGATTCTAACACACAGGAAATTAAATTTTCCAGCCTCCTTCACAGTTGGGTGGGACCAGAAGACTGACTTGCAGTGAATGGAATGTGGGCAGGGGTGACAAATGCCCTGTGCCATGCCAGCCTGGCCTCTAAAAGTTCCCTTCTGATCTCTCACGACCTCTTGGCACTTGCGTCTATGCCAAATGGAAGAAAACAGTCTAAGTATGTTAATAACCACGTAGATTCCCCCATCACTGACACCAACTTGCTTTAGACCATGTTTCAAACAAGAAGTAAAACTGTGTGTCTTTAGCTATTGAGAATTTGGCATATAGGGATTAGTCTGGCCAGGCTCAAACAGCAATTTGCAAAGTTCTCTCTAAAACAATAGGGTGTGCTTTTATAATACTTGTGAGGAAAATTTGATAATTTTAGCAATAAGATGCTATCAAGAGGATTTAAACTCCAAAGACTCTTGGAAGCAAAACTTTAACAAAAGATAGATTTAAATTTTAGAAAAAAATGTATGTTAATTCAACATCCCTCTTTATCATGTTTTGTTTGGGAAACTTATCAGCATATACAAAGTAGAAAGTTAAATAATGAACCCAGGTACCTATTAGCCAGATTTAACAGTTATTAACAATTTTTGTATATTGTATAATTTATTCCATGACCCTTTAAGGTTGAATCCTCTCAGCAAATCTAACATACCATGCCATTTCACCCTTAGATACTTGATGTATCATGTTGACATTTTTTATATAAACCATACAGTTTTCACATCTAAAATTTTTTTAGTTAAAAATCTCTTAATACTACCTAAGTAGTCAATACTCGCGTTTCCCTCATTATCACACTATTCTTTTTTCAGTTGATTATCCACCAGTCCTTTGAGTTATAGCTCAAATTTCTTTCGTTTTACAGCCTTCAATTTTTATTTTCCATGGCATTCATTTTCTGGCAAAGTAAATATTGTCCTATAGATGGTCATATGACAAACCTGTTTCTGTGTACATATACAATTTGATTCGTCACTAAGTTCATTTGGCTGGCTGATAGAGTTGCCTCGGAGGTAGAACACGTACTACAGAGTGTTACAGCAAACTCTATACTGCAATCAGCGGCTGCTGCTGAAATACATCAAGTCTGGAGAGATGAACATTGGTTGGAGAATATTGTTAGGTAAAGGAGGGAAACATGAAAAAGCATTTCTTCCATCTTCGCCCGCCTTCCAGTCTCCAAAAGCATCCCTATTCTGTCTACTTCTCTTGAGTTGTTCTGGTTATAGATTTCTTCTTCCTGTTTGTTTTTTTTTTCCTTTTCACCCCTAGATAGGTTTTATTAAATAGACTCATGAATTTTGTGCTTTTCAATTTTGGAATATATATACACATACATATGTATTATACATGCATTCTCTACATCCATACCCTTATATAGAATAAAACTTCTCAGGGATGCAGTATAGTTGCTTGGAATGTGTTTGATCATTTTAAGACTTACTTTTTAATCTGTTAGCGTAGGTTCTAAACAGTCTTGATTAGAACTAATTTGGCTTTAGTATTATTTATTAAGGGTATTTGAGCCAATACCCTTCGACAGATTC